>NC_056725.1:1523636701-1523726147 GCF_019279795.1 Protopterus annectens | reverse complement strand
ACTGAGAAGTGAATAGCAGATGTAATATCAGTAGTCTTTATAAATGGAGTTTAACTGTGACTTTACTGAAATTTTTATAAGAGGTTCTCAGCAGTAGGAGGAAACATGAGAAAATGTGTAAAAGTATTTCAGAAACAAAAGAGTTTAAATGACAATTTGATATAGATTGTGGCACAAACGATATAAGCTGATAATGGAAGAAGTAGGTAGTCATGTTAAGTAGTCAAATAGGTAGTCTACATTCAAAATGCTTCCAGCTTACTTTATTTGATTCCTCCTTTTCCCTCTTCTTCAGTTCTGCTATCTTGCTGCAAGTTTTCCCTAATCTTTCCCACTTTAATTTCCCCTCCTTTCTGTTTCCCGAATCAAATTTAACTTCTCTAGACTATTCTCTCCTTAACTGCTGTGTAATAATATGAGGTAGTGTCATCTGTGCCAGTGAGAGTAGGGCAGTGCATGTGTAACAAATGTCAGCATAGCTAGTTGGATTTTGCAAAGGATTTTGTGTTATTTGACTAGCACACTAATATGTACAGATGCTTGTGTTAAAAATGCATTTGTAAAGTTACTCATGTTAAAAATGCATCATCAGTAGGTCCTGCTGGACAGAAAAGAGATATACATGTATCTCAGACAGTATTATTATAACTGATTAATGTTTTAACAGATAATTCTGGAAGGGAAGAGGTTAATCTCAGCCCAGCTAATTTTGAAAAATAGACTGAAAATTAAATGGGCTGGTTTATACCATAAAGATTTTATCTTACAGGTCTGATTGCAACCAGAGACAAAAATGTCTGGGGAAACCAAGACTAGGAATCTTACTGTATTGTCCTTAGGAGTGAACTAATTGCTATTCTGGAAGGGTGGAAGTTTTTGAAATTGTTTTATAGCTTTCAGATGCTGCAACAGATCTTAGCAAAGCTCTGGGTGTGTATTGTACCAGAGTCATGTGACCAGATGTGATGTAATTCTATAACCAGCACTGAAATGATTCTTTGGATATTAGTGAGAGATATGACAGAACTCTCACAGCAGCACTTTGTTCTTTGGAACCTGACAGGAAAGATCTCTCACAGATATCTCACACAACCACAAACCTCATCTTGCCTTGCTGTAGTAAGCAACTCAACACTCATCATCTTGCCTTGCTGTAGTAAATAGCTTAACTAGGGAAAACTAATTCTTTAATCAGTCAGGAAAATATAGTGAGATTAGTTAAGTATTGTTTTTCTGAATCTCAGTGAATCTATCCAGCTATGTTATTTTTATATCTCCTGTGACTGAAACTCTGGTGTTTATTGTAACTAGATATTGAGTATTCTCATGTTTTCTATTTTATTATTTATTATTATTAAATACTTCTATACCATTCATTGTGGCTGGTCTTTTAAAGAATACTTTTAACATTTAGTGACACTGTGGCCGCTCCTGAAAGCCTTGCTGCTTTGGTCAAACTCTACCATTTGTATTAGTATTAATTTTACTCAGTATAATTGGGTACCCTTGTAAGAGCCTTAGAGTAGCTGATTGGTGGCAGCATAATTACCTTATACTCTGGGTAGAGGGGGCACAGCTGGTAAATCTGTGTCAGCTTTTTTCAGGTGTGTGTGTGTGTGTGTGTGTGTGTGTGTGTGTGTGTGTGTGTGTGTGTGTGTGTGTGTGTGTGTGTGAAAATCAGATATCCAAGTTTGTGTGTCAGCTACTTGGAGCAGGGACACAGAACTCCAAAGTGGTCAGTGTGGAGTCTGTTTGGGGCCTGGAGAGAGAGAGAGAGAGAGACAGACAGAATCCAGTCCCAGGTCTAGAACGTTCTCCCTGTGTGCTCTTGAGGGAAATTGTGCCTGGTACAGAGAGCTGCATCTGAAAATAATATGTGTATCCAGTTTTGTTCCTAATGGCCATCCCCCACCGGTGTCAATGGTGAGGATTGAGGCTCTTTGATTACTGGCCTGGAGTAGACACAGTCACGTGCCATCTACACAATATTTCTGGTTATTACCAAATAACTCTGCTAACTCTATTTATGTTCTGTACCACATTACAACTACTATCCTTATTGTACTCTGATACTGCTATGCAACTGTATATGAATGTGACTATTTTTAAAATTGATCTACTGTGAATCTGCTTTGTATATGTAATTGTGAAAATTATCTATGTGACTGTAAATCTGCATGATTAGCTTATCTTTGCTACTGTTAGTTAATAATTGCACTCTGTATTATGTATCTAATTTCCTGCTAGAAACATTTTGTAACTTTTTTTCTCTTGTGTAATTTGTCTTTTTCATAATGATGTATGCAGCTTTTCTTCATGGGCCTCCACTGAAAAGCGGTTTGCTTTGCTGACCCATTTGGACTATCCTGCTAAACAAATGTATGTATTTATGTAAAATCTGTAGATGATAGATAGCTGGGAAGCACACAGAAGGGCTCTAAGTATTTTTTGCTTGCACTTCTCTTATATACTGTGACTGTACTTAACAGTTTAAAAAAAACTGTACTGTCTGCTGCTGATTTAAGTAGTTAATTCCACTGTATTACATTGTATCTGTTAGTTGTAGGGCTACTGTAGGTAGTTTATGTGGTCCTGTTAAACTTGGGCTCCAAACCAGCTAGTCTACATTAGAAAAGTGTTTTTCTGCATGCATGTGCCAGAATTGTGCTGATCTAACCTGTCTGAGTTGGGGATTGCTGGTGGAAGGCTTATTGTGTGCTTTCCTCATTGGTTGTTATCTTAAAACTTGTTTCTGTTTTCTTCCATTTAAGGATTGCGTTTGCGCAGTGCTACTCTTTCCATGGCAGTGGTTAGCAGTGCCCTGTATAGATGCAAAAGCCTAGAAGCTCAGTTTTTCCATAAACAGCTGTCAGTGAAACCCTTCCAAGCTTTTCTGCTGCTCTAGGAGAAACTCAGCTGTGCACTGAGCAGTGTTGCCTTATTCATCAACCTTAGCCTACACAAAGTATAGGTCCCTCTTGTAGTCTCAGCACTTCCAGCACAATCCTGTCAAATTAATCCATCCCCTTCCCTAATAAAACATACAGTAAGAGCCTGCTATCATGGATGGGCAGTTTCCCATCATCTCTCTGGCCAGCCTGATAAACATGGGCATCCTGAAGCAATGTAACAATTGTCTAATGAATACTGACAACCACTTACTCCTGAAACAAACAAATACTTTATTTGAGAGATGTAGTTACAGTATGAAACTGGAGGTAAGATTCTCACATAAGGACAAATTGAATGCCGTTCAGGTTGTCAGCACACACACACTTCCCACACTAAATAAGGGCAGAACACATAAACACATATATGTGGAGGTACTCACTAGTAACGTACCAAAAAATGAGATGCCTCCCAAATGGAAATCACTTGCACACATAACCACAACACATAATAGCACACACACACCAGTATCTCAGTAAATAAGCCCATAAGGCATAACACCACAAAAACTGATGTACTGATCATAGGTGACTCCACTGTGAGACACACACATGTTCCTTTACCAGGCCGGATAAGGAGCAGCTTATGGTTAGCTGCCTATCAGGAGCCAGGATCCTTCAAGTTACTCAAGTACTCAAGTCACTCAACCACAAGTACCGATATACTCTATCAGAGTGCATATGAGGGTAAATGACTTGAAACATACCTCACTGGACTATATGAAGAGAGACATGGCTGAGCTCTCATATTATGTGTCACAGGCAGGTATAAGCCTAGCCTTAAGCAGCATTCTACCTTCTCCAAGGATGGTGCCACAATACAAACAAAAAATGATTGACTTTAGCAATTGGCTTAGCTTCTGATGTCAGTCCAAGGGGATCCAGTATCTGTCCACCTGGGAAGACATGGTTGACAGGCCACTCTGCTTTGCCAGAGATGGTCTGCACCTGTCCTCTCTATGCTTTTGGATACTGGCAATGGCACTGGCTACCTCTGTTATGCCTTTTGTAGGCAGTGTCAAAATAACCATAACAAAATCTACTCTAGATAAACTCAAGGTACTGCTGCTTAATGCTAGGAGTCTAAACAAGAAACTGCACTCCTTGGAAGCACTCCACGATTTGGAAGATGCTGATGTCTGTGCAGTCACCAACACATAGTTCAAAGGTGCAGAAAGTACCCTGGTCATGCAGGACTACAATGTCTTCCATGCATTCAGACCACAAACTGAGCATGAAAGAACCAAAGGAGGTGTATCCATCTTCATTAAGGATAAGTACACCGCAAGACCGCTCAAATAGTATGATTCTCTTGAGCTACTCCATGTCCAGTTAACTATAGGCAAAGCCCTGTACCACATCATAGCTAGCTATAGGTCCCCCACCATGAAACAGAAAAAGCATACAGCATACCTGAACTTACTGGAGTCACTTGCCATACAGCCCAGTACCTTACTCATGGGTGATTTTAATTATCCTGCCATCAACTGGTAAACATACATAACCACAAACATGCTGGCTCAGAGGTTCTTGGACTTTGTCAGTGCAAATGCTCTGGAACAGCTAGTCAGCACACCCACAAGAGGCTCAAATGTCTGGGCATAGTACTCACTAACATGGGAGAGCATTGTGCCCCCCTGTGTAATGTCCTTCCTGGTAAGATTGGACCATACATCACTCTTGTTCAATGTAATTATAAGACTAGGTATCCCATTGACCTCAAAAACTTAATTTTTCAAAGACAAATTACCTCCTACTAAGTGATGGTATAAGAAGTTTCAAAGCCTCCTTGAACACCAATAACATGGATTTCTATGCAGAGGTGTACAACAATGCCCTGTATAACCACTTAAGCAGTTGTATAGAACTGGCTGTACCTGACAGGATTCAAACCAGGTCTTACAGAAAAAACAAGCCACCCCGGTGGACCCCTAGTATAAACAGGCTATACAATAAGAGAAAGAAACTAATGTCCAAGAACAACAGGGAACTGGCTCAGCAGAGGAAGAAATCCCTCTTTAGCTTAAACAAACAAATTAAAGATCATGTCAAGTCCTCCAAAGCTAATTATAAAGAAATAAATGGCATCCTTAGCTGAGGATAATCCCAAGGCATTCTTTAACTACATCTGAAATCTGAAATGGAATACCCAGCTATGTGATGAACTGGTTGCGGATGGTACCACCCATACTTAACAAATTTCACCCCATTGTCCCCTCCAGTCATCCTTCAAAGAATACCTGCCACCATTTCTCAGCCTATTATTTCAAAAGAGCAGGTTATCTCTGCACTTTCTTACTCCAAAAACATGGCGTCAGTGGGACTAGACAACATCCCAGGTTGCCTTTTAAGCAACTTAAACATGACCTAGCAGACCCACTTGGATCCCTGTTTAACCACAGTCTGTGAACTGGCTATGTTCCAACAGAATGGAGGATAGCAACAGTAATCCCTCTGCACAATGGGAGACCATCAACTGACCCTGGGAATTATAGGCCCATAAGCTTGACTAGCCTCATCTGCAAGACCATGGAGGAAATCATTATGGACCTTATTAACAAGGACATAGGTAATCTCCAAACTCTGGCCCCAACCCAGTTCAGATTCATTAAAGGCAGACCATGCCTGTTAAACATAGTTGATTTCTTAGAGAAAGTCACCAAGGCCCTGGATGAGGGAAAGAGTGCATACTGCCTACCTTAACCTAGCCAAGGCATTTGACACCATCCTCCACTCAGGTATTATAGAGAAACTTTCCCAATTGGGAATTAACCTCTACATTACCAGTGGGGTACCCAATTGGCTCACTGGCAGGACACATACTGTCTAAGTGGGTGACTTCACCTCTAGCAAAAGACCAAACACCAGTGGAATACCACAGGGTACTGTGCTGGGCCCCTTACTGTTAAGAATTTATTTCTCAGAAGTCCAGGCAAACCTGGATGGCCTGTGGCCGACCAAGTTCACTGACAACTGCAAACTGGGAGCAATCATTGAGTCCCCCAATGATGTTAATATACTTCACACAGGGTTAACACAAACAAATGATTGGTTCCAAAGCCATGGATTAAAGCCAAATGCAAAAACAGGCATTATTATTCCCTTGGGGAAAGCTGACATCCTTGCTAATTATATTATAGACAGCACCCCCCTAAGTGTTTACCCAGTGGTACGTGACCTGGGTACTCAGGTTGATAGCAATCTGAATTTTGACCACCACTTATCCACAGTAGTAAAGAAATCCTTCTATGTGGCACATCTTATAAGTAAAAGCATTGCATCTAGATCTAAGGATGTTATAATTCCATCATACTTGTCCCTCATCAGACCAGTAATTGAGTGCAATGCTCTCTCTTTTGCATGTACCCACTGTTGGTGTAGTTTGGTCATGAGGGCAAAGCCTGAGTAACTACACAAAGCCGACCAATGGTAAATCAGCATTACACATACCCTGCAGTGGGTTATTGCTATTATAAAATGACATTATTTAAGAGGAAAAAGCTTACTTTTCTTAAATGATGTCATCGTATAACAGCACCATGGTGTTCTTCCTCTTTAATTTTATGTTTTGAGGTTGCTTTATGTACTGCGCATGCATATGGGACTTACATTCTCAAGCTTACACAGTGCACCGGTGGTTTGGAAAGAAATGTAGATGGGGAAGATGTTCATAGCCTACTGTGTCAGCCATGATGTCCTGCACACAGGAAGAATCAGGCACACTTTTTTTTTTTTTTTAACATACCTGATTCTTCTTGATTGCAGAACATCATGGCTGACTTAGTTGCTTACGAACACCTTCTGGATCTACAATGTTGTTTGTTGTCTGGAAGCATATGTCTCAACCTCTTAGAGCAAGAAATCTGGACAAAGCTGTAAATAATAGGGGGATGAAGGTCCAAAAGTAGGGACAGCTTTTAAGTATTGCTGTTACAAATTAAGAAAATTGATAGAATAAGTTTTGCATTAGCATTAATCTCCTGAAGGGTATGAAATCTGAAACTCAAATGTCTGTCATTATTTTCCAACTTTAACCTTCAGTGATTTGCCAAAAAACACACACACACTTTTATGAGAAACAGACCAAAAATCTGAAGCAGAAATCTGGGTATTCTGCGAAAATATGTACAGTTGAGTTATGACTGGATGTGGTATATGCCGATAAGAAAGTCTGGCCGCTCAGTGATAGTTCAGCGGCCAGATTTTTACTGTTGGTATTTTCTTGATTTACAACAGACATGCTGGTTGGGCTGACCAATCAGTGTGCTTGTTTTTGAATGTTAATAGTCAGTGATTGTATAATAGTCCTGATATCAGATTAGATTATTGCTCTTAGGCCTGTCTATCCAAAGGAGTAATCTCTACCCACAAGTACTCACAAGCAAGGCTGAGACAAAGTTGGTGACTGAAGCAAGAGCTGAGAGCTGGTGGAGGTGAAAGGAGTATAGCTGTTTGTACAGATTCTAAAGAAAAAAACAAAAGAAAAAATTAATTTCAGGAGCAGAAGGCAAGATTTACAACACAGAAGCTTATTATGAAAATAGAATTTGCATGTTTGATGTATACACCTATGAGTCTATTTATCTGCACAGGCAGGTCCGAGGTCCGTGAATCCTAGCAGCTATACCCAGCTTTCTGCTCCAGCTATTCCTAATTGCAGAAAGGTAGGGGATTTTCTTGGTTGTCTTGGAAAACTATATATGAAAAAAGTCAGCTTGCAGTTACTACCAACCTACTATCAGTCCTCTGTTTGACTCTGTGTGGTCTGCAAAGAAAGTGAAAATAATTATGTAAAACAGACCACTGCCAGGTAACAGTACTTACTGGGACAGTAGTGCTATAATAGAAGATCAGGAGCCATTCCTGTATCTAACACTGTATACAAAGTAGGATCTATTTATTTTAATTCCCTTAGATACAGCGCATAAATTTCCTTTGGAAAGACGTAGTGAAGTAGCTGATCTTTCTAATTCAACTGTGGTCCACTTATTTACCAGAAGACAAAATGCATCCATTCACTTCAGTAGTGACATCTCCTAGTTGATAAACAGAATACTGTTATAAACAGAATGGAGGTCATAAGAGGCCTAAATGCTAATTTGTCAGGGAAACCTAAGCAATGACAATAAGACTAGGTTGGAGAAGGGAGCTCTCTGTCTCATGTAGAAGCATTATTGGAGGTAGTAAAAACATTCCTAGTCGGATCTCTCACAGCCTGAGAACAGTGTAGTTTACAAAGAATAATTTCAAAAATACAAATGTACTTAGGTGATGTGATTTGACCATTTCCCAACAACAATATGAGAAAAGTTATCAGCAAAAATCAGTAGTCACTTGAGAGTCATTAAAATACAGTAGACTGTATTTTATGTGTTTAGTAAGCCCATTTTTGTGAGAAATGGAAGTTGTAACAGCTGATGTAAAATATTGCTGGTCCTTGTTCTCATGACTAATTTAGGTGGAGTGTTGACTGAATCAAAAGCAAATTAAGTCAAGTTATATACAAAGTAAACAAAATATAATACCCATACTTAACTGAGTTGCCTGTTTGAAAATATCTTCTGTTATAGTACTACTGCCCTCATGATCTCTTCTAAGTTGCATGTTGACTACTTTTTTTTCTGAAGTTAATTTATAGGCAGAATGTTAAAAATCAACCTGAGGAGCCAAATTTTCACAAAGTGTTTCTGTGTGTGTATGGGGGGGGGGGGGTCAGGAATGACACTATAATAGTGTACTGCAGTATCCACAGCTCAGAGTTAGACCAGTAAAAACAGCATTAGGTGTGGGATATTTGCAAATTAAGAGCTATAAATCTATCCATCCACAACCCCTTTACCCATTTTTGCACATGAGGTTGGGGTGTCACTTCAACAGCGACAATCATCTAGAACCAAGGGTTAATGAAATATTAATATTTATCAAGGAAAAAGTAACATCATGTAAAGTGTATACGTCCGAGGAGGCAAAATGAAACTGTTGCAAAACCAATACCACTGACAGGAAAATAGCGTATACTATTTTATTAGGTTTTTAATGAATGGCTATGACTGTTTAGGAGTTTTTAAAGTGATTTATGTTTAACTTGTATCAATTTTTGTCTTAATTAATTAATTAGTCACATGATCATTACTGGATATTTAAGAGGTCAGTTGTTTTAATGTAATTATTGAGAAGATTTTTTTTTTTTGTAAGCTAAATAAAAATAGTATACGCTATTTTCTTGTCAGTGGTATTGGTTTTGCAACAGTTTCATTTTGCCTCCTCGGACGTATTTATTTTATTGGTTGGACTTTTTTCTTTTGTTTATCATGTAAAGTGTGATGAGCTGCAAAGGAATTTCACAATGCAGTAAGAACGGGAGTGGAATTCCTAAAGATCCAAGAACAATTATGTAAATAAAGCTGCAGATGAAATGCTATATACTTATATAAGTAAAAAAAAAAAAAAACACTTGTTGGTAGCAAACCATTATGTGAGAACAGAAAGACAGGCAGTATATTTGCAGGAGTCAGAATCATTCCCTGCAGTGCAGCATACACAATTTCACAAGTAATCATAATATATATAATTCTCCCTCATAAGTGAGAATAGATACATACATACATACAATGGATGTGATAATTATTGTAAAGAACAGTTCTGCAATGCAATTCCAGGTGTATAAATGTAATGAGCATTGCATTCATTTAATTACACTGGGTTCAATGTACACAGCAAACATATTAATGTATGGTAACAGTGATATATTACAAGGATTTTTTTTCCTGGTTACCCCATCCATCCCACACACTACAGCCATTAGCCCCCCTCCAGATTCACTCTGTTTTTTGTAGTCCTCATAACCCTACTTTCTTTGGCTGTTCTGACTTGTTACAGTAGCCACCACTAACTTAAAGTCTTCTGCTTTTCCTCTCTTTTACCCCAGTTTCACCACTAGTGGAGTAGAACTCTGACCCTTCACTAGATGGATTCTGTTCCTGTAGATGGAATAAACCTCTCATATATGCTGGTATTGGTGCCCCATAATCATGGAGAGGAGGCATGCCGTACCATGGTCTGCTGGCTTCAGTAGATTGTGGTCAGCATCCCCCCTAAGGCATGCTGGTTTGCACTGAGCTATTGCAAACGGAATGCCATATTTCTGCGGTGATGTACATACTTCCATATCTTCACCCACATGCCCACCTGACAAACTGCCTATTCCATGAACTCCACTCTCCACTAGGAGTAAGCAACCATGAACACCCCCAGAAACTCCTCCCCTTCTCATCTCCCTGAGAAAGGTGAGCAGGCTACTACCTCTTCACTTCATGTACTTGAGTCTGCTGGTCCATTGCTTGGGTCAGTTGAACTCAAGTCATCTGGGTCCTATTTGGGGCTTCATCCCTCTGATACAGAGTTATCCTTAAGTCCATTTCTCTGGTTTATTAATTTCACTATTGCATCAATTGTTGGACCCCACATCACCCCATGATGAGTTTTTACTCTTCAGTAGAAATTACCCTTGAGGCATTTGTTTACCGAGAGCAGTCATTGCTGGAGACATGAACTGGCAGGCCTGAGAGGTGACTTCATCAAAAATGGGAGCTAGTTTCTTTTTGTGGTGGCCTAAAACACTTCCCAATGGTTTGGCCCATGCACTGCTGAGTAGGCACTTCACTGTATAAGTAAGATATACAATGCCATTCTCTAGGAACATGTGCAATGTCTGCCTAGTTCCATAATCTTTACACCCTCTCTTGCTTCTTCAAGAAGGCAGTGCAACAAGGGATTTGATCAAAACTCTCCTGTGAGATTACTGAACCCCTTACAGACACTTGCTTCCACCTCGCTCACACCATTTTCTCCAGCACCCAGGTCACGTATCAATTCCAAGTCATCTGAGTCATAATCAATCCTATATCCCTTTATGTCATAACTGCAGGTTATATGACTATGAACTAAATCAATTACAAGAACTGTATGTATCGGTGACTCACACATAGCTAAAGATGTGAGCAAACTATAGACAAAATGGAATGTAGAACCCAGGATGGTATATATCACAGTAGGGCATCAGAATAGCCCCAGAAGTATGCAACTAGATTTAGTAGCAGACTCTCTTGACATCTAGCAGCATATGTATGAAAGGCCCTCGTGCCTCCAGAAACTGCTTGAAACAGCTCTAACCCTGGAGCATACATTACTTGAGAGTGTTAAAAGTGCGGCTTTAGTCATAGGATGTGTGTTTGGATAAAGTGTTCATCGTTTAGGATTTGTCTGCAGTGCTGGATCCAGGAATGTCTCCTGATATTCTTGAACCCAGACTAGATTCTACCTCTGGGGTCTACCTTGCCTGAAGAAGTAACCTCTATCTGCAGGTACGCAGTAATAGGGGGTGAACTCAGTGGATGGCTGCAGCTAAAGTTTGAAAGCTGAGAGTTTGTGTATCTGAAAGGAGGAATGTTGATTGATCTTAGTGCAGACTGAGAAATCAAAATAAAGCTGAGTTGGGGCAAGCAAGCTATACAATGCAAGGATGTGTCATGAACTCTGAAGCTACATGCTTGAACCACACACATATTATTTTGTTTTCTGTACAAGAGACATGTCATCTTATCCTAGCAGTTACAGCTTGTTCACAGATTCTACTCTCACTGACTGCAGAGAAGCAGAAGGCCTGTATATTGTGTTGGAGTGTTATAACTGAAAAAGGCACCTTGCAATTACTAACCCCTGCTGCCAGTAAACAGTTTAAAATGTGTGTAGTGCTCCCACTATTTCTAATTGCAAAACAGTAGGAAACCATGAGAAGGAGGGCCTGTTGCATTTACTGACATCTGCTACCAGTACACTGTCTGAATCTGCCAAGACTCCCTGGATGCTACTTCACCTGTCTTCAGTAGTTCTTATAAGGTATAATGTGAACATGCTTTTTCTTCCCACAGTGTTGGATGACTGAAGCTCAGTGACAGAGAAGCGTGGCACATTTACTGCAGATAGTAATATTCCTTTTCTTGTCTTATTGTATTTGCCATTATCAGATTCCTAGATCGATGTACTTCATAATCCTGTATATGGGAATTTAACAATGAAGTGATACCACAAATTGATTGGTTTATCATACTTATGAGTTTTGTTGTTTTTGGATGCATGTGTTAAGGTGCAAAAGTTTTTATACCTGTTGCATCCACCTGCCACAGTCATTGAGGGAGTCTGTAAAATATGTTCCACAGGATTATTACCTAGTCCAAAGTTAGGGTGTATGTTTTTAGGTCATAGGATCAGAAATCCCTTGCTTATCCTGCTATGGTGCCTACATCACTTTGACCTAGGCTCTTGGTTCTTAATATCGCCTCTCCTCTGCTATAGGCATTTCTTATATGCATTTGAATGAATAATGTCTATTCTCTACAGTAGAAGAGTCCCTGTCTGACAGGATACATTATTAATATAAATAGGGATGCCCTGTAAATAACATAGTTTCAATGATGCTGTAACTTGGAATGCAGTGCATGCAGCAGAGATTAATGTGCCTGTGATTAAACTGCAGCAAAAATGGAAGAGAAATATGGCAGTAGGTGCTTAGTGGCATTTTTCATGCCCTCTGATGACATCCACTAAAGCTGGCCTTTTGGTATTTCATAGGTTACTAGTGGTCCCAGGATAACTAGCTGCAGGATCTCTATACTTCAGCCCTATAATACATTCAGTTGTTGTTGCATTACAGTCACTTTAATCAGTCAGTTTATTAGAGATGAGGTCAAGGGGTAGTCTGAGGAGACGGGATGGATTTACAGATGAATGTACATGAAACAAGGGTAGTGTAGCAGGTATAAGTGTGAGATAAGCCTTGGAGTAGGTAGGACAGAACACGCATCATACACTGCTTTTGAGTTGGAAAAAATCAGTGAAATCTGTAGAAACATGTAAAAAGTGACAAGTGGTATGGATGTCCAAAGAAAAACTGAAACAATCTAAAACAGTTTTTGTCAGGTGTAAAGCACCTGTTAGGACTTTGCAGATCAAAACAGATCATTCCTTCTGGGGACATAACAAATAGTGAACGGCTGATGAAAGTGATGTACCAGCTCTAACAAATTAATCAACATATGCACAAATACATAAGTCATTGAAACTGCATTTGTTGAGAGGAAAAGTTTAAATATTCAGAAAATTAAATAAAGAAATAGAATTATTTTTAAAGACCTGCTTTGTGTGTGTGTAAGTGTGGTGTCAAGCTATGTCTGTTGTCTCCCGTATAATCCCTAAATTAAGTGCTACTACTCCAAGATTGTATCATACACAGAAAGGGAATAATCATCCTTTCCTGAGTTAAAGTGTTATCAGCACTTGTTAAATTAGGAGGTATAGATGTGGAGGTCCTCACAATAGGTTACAAAAGGCAACTACCTCACAAAAACATTGCTTTTGTATGAAGCAGGAGTGACTTTTCCATTATAGTATGTGTCGCGAAAGGAGATACTCCCAGCCCAGCTCTCTGGAATTTTGTAAATAATTATATGTCATTTGTGAATAACAAGATGATTTATATAGAACTGTGACAAAGAGAGATACTGTCAGCACAGCTGTCTGGAATTTTGTAAATGGTTATGTGTCATTTGTGAATGTCAACATGCTTTATGTAAGATGCTTCTGTTACAACCTTATTAGAACTGTATGTTATGTGTATGTCAAACTAGGTTTGTACAGGCATGTTGAAAAGGGTTTGTAAAGTACTGAGCTTAAAGATGTAGCTACAGTATACCTTACTGGAAACGAACAGAAATGTATATACACTATTGTAACTGTTTAAATGTATATATTTGAATAGGGGAACAGGTACACAGGAGTTTTATCTTGCAAAACTTCAGAAAAAAATAGTTGAAATGAAATTACTTTGTGGCTGGGCTATAAAAATATGTTATCTTTCAGTTTCAGTGCAGTAACAGACACAATGTCTAAAACTAGGGAATTTTCTGTATTGTCTTGCAAGTGTTTTATTGTTTTATGACTTCCAGCAAGTACCAAGATTTGAGGAAAAGCCCTTGTGTATGCATTTTCACATGTAGATGCTAAATGCTACCAGCTGCACAGATGGTTGTTTTTCACCTGGGAAAGAGTCAGATGACAAGAAATGATGTCATTCTGCAAGCTATCCAAGCATTAATATTTGAGAGAGTAATTTGGGGAGTCTCTTAGTAAGAGACAGTATTCTGTATTTGTATTTGACTGACAACATCAAGATCCACTCACCCCATCTGCCTTGCTTGCTTACTCTGAAGTAAGTTATTAGAGTATATTATAATTCTTTTAGATATAGTCAGGAATATAGGAAAGCTTAATTTACATGTTTTTCCTTGTTTGTTTGAGATTGTTCTGCAATGTTGTTTTAAATATTTCCTGTGATTTTGAAATCTGATGTTACTATATATATATATATATATATATATATATATATATATATATATATATATATATGTGTGTGTGTTTTATATATATATATTATTTTTTGTTCTTTTATTTATTATTAAATATATTTAAACCTTTCATTGTGGCTGATCTGTGTAGAGACATATTTATGTTCTGAGAGTACTTGCATATTTACTTGGTGACACTGTGGGCCACTCCTAATAGCCTTGGTCAAACTACCACTTGTATTGATAGTAACATTATAGTAACATTACACATTAAGATTGGACACCCATTGTTAAGAGCCTTAAAGTAGCTGATAAAGAATTGTCTGGTGGCAGTAATAACTACCTTATAGTCTGGGCAGAAGGGGGCATAGCTAGTAAACCTGTGCCAGCCTTTCCCAGGTGTGTGTGTATAAATGAAATCTCAAAGTGTGTGTGTGTGTGTGTGTGTGTGTGTGTGTGTGTGTGTGTGTGTGTGTGTGTGTGTGCGTGTGTGCATGTGTGCGTGTGTGTGTGTGTGTGTCAGCTACTTGGGCAGGGGTACAAAGCACTGGTTGGATAGAGAGGGCACTGGAGGTCATGGCTTGGCCACTCATCAGACATCTCAACCATATAGCTGTGCCAGTGGGGAGGGATCTGGAGAAAGAGAACAAAACCAGCCCGTGCTGTGGTCTCTGTGTGCTCTTAAGGGAAATTGCAGTTGATGCAGAGAGCTACATCTGGAAATACTGTGTGTGTACCTGTCATCCTCCCAGTGTACGTCCCCCCATGGGTGCTAGTAGTGAGGATTGAGGCTTCTTGACTACTGTTGCCAGGCAAAGAAACAAGTCTGCCACCAAAGCTGATATAAAAATAAAACAAAACTTTTAAAATAAATAAAACACTGGCTGAGAATGAAACTGGATAAGCACTTTCGGTGTAAAACTTTTTCAAATCCTTAATACATGACATAAAGCACCCATTTAAAAATGTTAAAGAGCCAATTGCAGCTGAACAAGTAACTTCTAATCCAATGATTTGAAACATACACACCCACCAAGGGGAGTCATTCATCTCATCTCATTTCTTTTAAGTCTTTTCCTTTTAGTATAGGCTTTAAAGGGACTACACCATTTAGTCCTGGTGACATATCAGCTTGTAGGTTCATGATCCATTTGGCTTATTCAATTTCAGTTTGATTAAATAAATCACCACCTCGTAGTGTTTCATGAACTCAAGATAAAGCCATAAATCTAAAAGAATGTTTTTTATTTACATGTAAGTGACCATATAGGGCATTTGTTTCCACTTTGTTCTTAATGTCAGATTGGTGTCGAAGAATGCGTTCTTTAAACATCCTGTTAGTTTTGCCTACATAGTAGTCTGGGCATGATATACATGTCGCTATGTATATAATATTTTTACTTCTGCAGTTTGCATAGCCATAAAAAGGGACATTTTTCCCCACAGTAGAATGCACAAAAGTGTTGGTAGTATTGATTAATGGACATGCCTTGCAAAATCCACATTTATAAGTACCTGTTCTTCTATGCTGCTGAATATTCATGCTCATTCCATTGGTTATATTAACTTCATTTTTATAGCATAGCAGTCTTTTAATGTTCTTTCTGTTTTTAAACGAATAACAAGGATTATCTCCAACTATTTCTCTGATTTTACTATCTGAAGTTAAAATCAACCAGTATTTCTTAATACTTTGACAGATAACAGAACTATCAGTGCTATATGTAAGTAAACACCTCAGACTGTTCTTCCCACTAACTAAGGAATTCTGTATGTCCGTGCCAACTTGCTCTGAATAATAAAGCTGTCCTCTCTGAGAGTGTATAGTCATTGCTTCTCCAGGATTTATTTCTATCTTTTTCCTATTATAGCCTCTCTCCACAAAATTGTCAATAAACTATTTACATCTAAGGTTACCGTTCTTAAGCCTTTATAAGATCAAGTGGGAAGAACAGTCTGAGGTGTTTAACAGAGGTGGCTCTTTAACATTTTTAAATGGGTGCTTTATGTCTGGCTATTAAGGATTTGAAAAAGGTTTACACCGAAAGTGCTTATCCATTTTCTTTCTCACCCAGTGTTTTATTTATTTTAATAAAGTTTCATTTTATTTTTATATCAGCTTTGGTGGTAGACTTGTTTCTTTGCCTGCTTTCACATTGATTGGTCTGCCTTTGGAGGTACGACTTTCCTGTTCTTATTGATTACTGTTGCCAGTGGTGGGGCATCACAGTATGCATAGTATATTCTGTATTGAATGTCTTCATTTATATACCCTCTGCCTGTAAACCAACAACCCCTCATGACCTGTGTAGTTCATTCATTCTTTAGTGGGGCAAAAGCCATCACCAGCCCATTTGTTCGCTTATGAGTTGAGAGCTGATTATGGAGT
Source organism: Protopterus annectens (assembly GCF_019279795.1). Classification (NCBI taxonomy): domain Eukaryota; kingdom Metazoa; phylum Chordata; order Ceratodontiformes; family Protopteridae; genus Protopterus; species Protopterus annectens. The sequence goes on along the minus strand of NC_056725.1, from coordinate 1,523,709,408 downwards.
TGTCATCCAGGCACACATTGGGTTGTCCCCCAGCCCCAGGAGTTCCTATCACCCCTCAGCAGTTTCCTAGAGACACTAGCCCTGCCAGTCTTGAGGAAGGAGCATGTGAGCTTTCCTGCTTGACTGCCCCCTGACCAATACTGCTGTGCCACAGGACTCAGTGGGCTGCACCACCCACAGTGCCCACTGGGTGTTATCCAGAAAGTGAGCTAAACCACCTCCTTTTCCTCAGGATGGACAAGCCATATTCCACTCATTCTCATACTTCTGCCCTGTTCCTACCATCTTACATGCCAGCTAATGGAACATGGGTCATCTATGTTGCAATTAGGGTTTTATTTCTTCACAATGAGAACAGGAAAAAATCTTCATTGCTTTAAACTGTGCAACCAGATACATAAAATATATTTCTTAACAATGTAAGCTGATAAATGGGTGTGAGAAAAAAGTTTATCTGAGAGAAAGTATAGATATTTTTATTAATCCCATCTAGATGCATCATCAAACCATACTTCTCAGCTGTCCCCAATTTTGCTGAATACTCCTGGTTTTCCTAATTTTTTGCCCTGTCCCTCATAACATTTTTCATTTTCTGATAAATTACTGAAGACTATAGTCAGTCAGTAATGCAGGTTACTAGAGGTTCGTAGACTATTAACTTTTTAACTGAATTAGCATAATATTTAGAAATGATCACTGATCTGGGATTACAATAATTCCATTATTATTGGTTTTGTCCAGAATTCTCAAGCACAGACGTTGAGAGGTATGCATCATTTATCACCACTGTGTAGATGTAGTCAAGCATTTATCACAACTCTACCTAAGTAACTCAGCCCTATTCACAGTAACACAGAAAAAAATCCACTTACTGCCCAAACATAAAAAATATAAAAACACAGCTTTCCTGCATAGGTCTAACCTCTAGAAAATGAATTTATAAAAAATTAGAATAAAAAAAAGGTAAATGAAAAAAGAAAACAAAATTGCAATTTTCACCAGTTAACTGGAACGTGGCATTACCAGCAAAATAGATCAAAAATCTAAAATTGTACTGTACATAATATTAAACTAACAAAACACACAACTAATGTATAATCTTAACAGCTGTTAAGTGTGCATGAGAGAGTGAGAGAGAGGGAGTACAGTTTTATGAATTATCAGTAAATAATGACTAATAATAAATGGTAAGGGTAAGTTCAGCTTCTGTTTTTATTATGTACGTTTCTTGTTTATATTGTATATTCATGCATCTGTGTGTGGGATTCATAAACATCTAGAGCATTGTTGTGCAGTGCAAACTAAAGGGTCTATATTATAACATCGATATGTCAAAACTTCGAATGTTATAGTATCGAACACAAAACCACCAAATCTGAAAACCCCGAAGACTGAGAACAGCGATTGTTTTCCCTGGGAAAAAATCACTGTTCCAGTACAAAACACAAAACACACAAACACTACTAACTATTTCAAATGTGGGGGGATTCGTACCCTCACATCCCCCCCTACTTAAATATACCAACTCTGACATCACACCACAGTGGAGGAAATAGCGAAGCCATGGAAACAGACCACCAAATTCTTTCCCTGGGAAAGAATTTGATGTTCCGCGGATTCGATATTGTCAGTCTTCGAGGTTTTGGGTTAGATGTTATAACATTCAAAGTTTTGACACTTCAGTGTTATAATATAGACCCCAAATTAAAACAGGTAGAGGCCAGTGTTTAGCATGGAGGTGATTCAAAAACACAGCACAGTCACACATGGAGAAAATAGCACTGTATTAAACACATGCTTATGTGTGCACAACTACATGGAAACGAGGAAGCCCATGCAATGAGCCAAATGGAGAAAATAGCACTGTATTAAACACATGCTTATGAGTGCACAACTACATGGAAACGAGGAAGCCCATGCAATGAGCCAAATGATACCTGCAATGACAACTTCAGAAGAGTGGTCTAATTCAGAAATGTCTATTATGGATGTGCTGCAGCTCATACCCATGTTTTACACCAGGAATTGCAGTGTACATGAGAGAACAATGTTTGGATTAACAGCAGCTGTAGGTTAGCAGCATGTATTAATAGCTGCCATCATTAACATTGCCCCTGGTGTTGATCATTTGGATATACATGGTAGCAGAGAAGGTAGAGATAGTGCCTGATATACTACCAACTCAGTGTCCAGCAGACTGTTGACCATTTCTGTGTGAACAAAGAGACTGGAACAGACCTTGTCAAACTGTATCCCCCACAAGCAGAATATGCCCATTCCTGTGGATATAACAATATGTATATCTTTAAACATCTTAGCTATACAGCTACAGGATCACACAGTGAACTAGTCAGGACTTGTTAGGGATATAGCAGGGATCAGCCTCTTGAATTCTGAACCAGATACTTGACATTATACTGCATATTTGCAGGGACATATCTGGTCATCTAATAATGTACAAAAATGGAATGGATGTTCAGCCTACTCAAGACACTGCAGTCCAGACACATCAGAACAGGCACTGCAGCTCAGTCCACAAATCTGCAGCAAGTTATTTGTTATATGTTCAGTGTTCTATAACATGGTATAACACAAACAGGTGGAGATGTAGCTGAACATCTAAATATGACCTTTTCCATACCAGCAGTACCAACAGTGGAAGGATAAGGTGGAGAGCCAGGTAGAGAGCATTCGGTGGCAGTACCATGTCTGAAGCAAAGGCATGTACAATAAATTTCAGCAATGGGAAAGAGGCAGTATCTATTCCTGAACTTTGGGCTGTTACACAGACAACAAACACAGAATAAATGATGCATGCACTGTCATACCTTGGACTGGCCACACTGTACATCAGACATCACCATACCCACACATGTTAGGGAGTAAGCAGGGCACAGTCATCATCACTTGCAAATGTGGTACAGAATCCAGTGACAGGTGACTACAGCACTATGAGATGGGGTAAGGTCATGGAAGGTGAATACAATAATTATGTACTATGGAAGCTTGTGGACATCTGTTTAGCTGCTATAGTTAGTGCTAGTCACAGACTTTCCCATCCCCAGTTCTGTACTTTACCCATAGCCACAACCTCCTTCACCCCTTTATGCACCTGTTTATCAGCTGCACTTTTTATACAATGGCTTCTCTACCTCCAATTATATAATATAGTCAAACTTCAGTATGTGGCCCTGGAATCCCCCCTCCCCCGTAGCAAGTCTTTTTCAGGGTTTCCATTGTAAATAAATAGTTGCTCCCCCATACAAACAAAACCCCAGTCATGTGGTATAGTGCCATGCCAGTGTCCTTGATCTGCAGTCACATGAGCATCACATTGTCTATCTCAATGTGATATCCACCAAAAGGTTTGTTGTTCTTGCTAAGGTACTTTACCAGACAGGACTTAATTCTGAACTCTGTAAATCCTTGTTTTATTCTGTGAAGCTGAAATTCTGCTATGACTTTACTGAAATTCCTCTGTTTCATAGTCATGTAGTATTGAGTAGTATTGTGCAAAATGATGGCATCACTTTATATCATGCTAACAAGAGTCAAATAACATGGTGGTCATCATAATGAGGCTACTTAGTGCCACCATTTCTGAATCACTGCCATAACACATTGCATTGGTCAGACATGCTGGTTGCAGCCAAGCACATTATGGTGACCATGAGGCGTGTGACCAGTAGGCTTGTTCAGATGGCTTATGTACATGCACAGCACTGCTGTGCAGCAGTATAGAAATACATAGTGCCACAGTGCAGCATTGGGAAGGTACACTAATACCTTGGTGCAGTGCTATATTCCATGACAATTGATCTGCAAATGTATGTCCCTGCATGCGGAGCTACTACTTTATCTTCAAACAGATCTGAGTGTGTGACAGTAGCTACTTCAGATGTTGTGGAAAGCAGGGCTCCAGTGTGATGTGCAAGGAGGGCAAGATTTTATTTTTTTCTGGACTGGGAGTTTTAGGAGTGCCTTCTAATAATATATGATATACCTTTGCAGAGGGTGGATGTCTGACATAAGCTTGCTATTGTTAAGAGTGATACCACTGGTATCACTAATTCCAATGAGCACTTCCAGCATCACTACTGTGACCTGAGGTGGGGCCACCATGATCTGTTTCGACAGTGGAAAAGAGAGGTTTGGACGAGATGGACAGAAATGTACTTTAAGTAGAGAAATAGATAGATAGATAGATAGATAGATAGATAGATAGATAGATAGACAGATAGATAGATAGATAGAGGTAGCTATAAAGTTATATATTTTTAGTAGCAGCAATGCTACTGTCCTCTGATATCTTACCTGTTTTACATGTGTATTTCGTATATTCAGGAATGCATACTTTGTTTTCTAGAGGTAGAGGAGCATGATATTAACATGGTTATATGTCACAGAAGCAGGAATGACTCTTCCAGCAGTAAGATAGGTTTAACATCTGTGGCAGTCCAATGTACAACTACAGTCGTATTTCTGTCATATGTGTTTACTCATTTTTTCCCATTGTGTCATTCTTCTGCAGGTCCAATTGTAGAACAGGAGGAAATGAGGCTACTCTCACCTCATACTGTGCCAGCCAAAGCATCTGGTGCTATGTTGCCATTGGCTCCTAGGCCTGCCACTCAGCGGGAAAATGATGGTTCCCTTGCTGGTGGGAACCTCAAGGAGTCACTGGCACTCTCTGTGGCCAGTTCCCAGGACAGAGAGAGAGAGACAGCAAAGGTTCCTTTTCTGGGATTAGTCTAGAGGGGTCATTAGTTGCTGAGATATGGTGGCAACTGGATGCTTATCTCATCAAAGATGAGACCTCCTGATGTGACCGGTAGGTCCCACCCAATGAGTATTGATGGAGCAGCCAGTCCATAACATCAGCCACCCAGACAAGTGATATTTGGGTTTGTTGCCTTCTAGATGACCCTGGCATCATGCCATGCTAATGACTCTATCCTATCCCTATTTCCATGTTTTACCACCCTTGTGTCATTCTCCTTTACTTGTTCATTGTCCAACCCTCCCTAGTACTATTTATTTACACTGACCTTATGTCTGTGTCCAGCCTTTTGTGTCTACTGCCCATGTCTGTCTGAGTCTGCTTTATGTTTGTCTGTTTGCCTGTGCTCCCTGACCTTCTCCCTCTGTCCTATCCACAGCCTGCCCTGACTACCTTCCCCACCTACCATTATTTTCTATATATGAAAATAGGGCTCTTTCCTTGAACCCAGTCCTTCCAGCTTATATATCATATGGTTACCTTTGTCTGCTGTCCTCTTTTTGTTGTTCACCCTTTTTCATCTTGCCTATCGATCCCATTTATATGATGAACAGGGCTGGGATTTTGCAGGGTAAACCTACAGTGATAATCTGGTGGCTCGCGTGCTACCCTTCTTGTGATGCCTGATTGAAAGATGCAACTGTGAGGTGCACCATTATGTGTGGGTGAGATTGCATTGACTCAGCTGTGCTAGTTTGTCTTCCTTGTTTATTACATCATATTGATCATGTGCCTTACGAGCAGCTTATCATTGCATCTGTAATTAGCATTATGCTTCTCTTTAGTTATGCATTCCTTTTATCAGACTGCCAGCCCTGATTAGTTCCTAATGCATGTATGTCTAATTAGCTATGCAACTCTTTGTGCAGCAGCAATTCAATAATTAGTACTGCACAGGTGGGCAGCACTTGTCTATGAATCCCAGTCTGTGTCCCTTCCGCCTTGTGTCTTACAGGAATAGCCAAAAATTCTGTGTCCATTTTGCTGTATTATATGTTAATAGTACACTCCCCTATTTCATCACCTGTATCAGCTTATGCACCCCAACTGTTCCCCATCACTCTTGAAACTGTTAAGGTTTGCCTTGTCTATAAACTTTTTCTGACACTTAAAACATGCTCACTGACCTTTGATTTCCATACAAATCAAGTTTAAAAGATTGCTTTTCAATTCATCTCCACATCTTTCTTCTAATATACCACTGTATACTTGGAAAAACATGTTCCAAGACTCTGGAAGTTAGCAGTAATTACCCCTTTACATAAGGGTGGTCCTTTAGCTGCAGTCAATAACTACAGACCTATTGCTGTTCTATGTGCTGTTTTCAAAATACTAAAAAATGTATGCACACTCAGATTTATTACTATATCTCCCATCTTAATGTCTGACTCTCATTGCTTGTGTTCTGGCCATGAATTAGCTGTATGTGAAATAACTAAATACTTGCATGCAAAATCTAACTATGGTGGGGTACATTGTGCTTTGCATTTTAAGCTGTCAAAGGTATTTGATACCACCAGCTACCATTTTTTGGCATTATTTACACATAGTACTTAGTGATCCAGCCCCTACCTAGAAAGCAAATGTAATATTGTCAAATGTCATAGAAAGATCTCCCCTAACAGTCATTTTTTTATTTTATTTCATTTTATTTAACATTTGTTAACCAGGAAAGTCCGACTTGGAACAAAGCCAATTTTCAGCTGAGGCCCTGGGAAAAATGCTCCAGATGCATGTCTTTGAACATGGGAGGAAACTGGAGCACCCAGAGGAAACCCACACAAATGCAAGGAGGACATGCAGACCCCACACAGAAGGCACCCCAGCCAAGAATCGAACCGGAGAACCTCTTGCTGTGAGGCGACATTGCTACAGCTGCACCACTGCGCTGTCCCTCCCAACCCCTCTGGGTGTTTCAAAAGGTTTTTATATTTTATCCACATCTATTTCTATCATTATGAATGATTTGGAAACATTGTGGTGCTACCAAGGTAACAATCATGCTGATGGGTTAACATCACCCTTTTAGTCTCTACTGTATTTGTTCTACAGCCAGTCCTTCAACATGAATTTAACTATTTTCAGGCTTAGCTGTCCAGCTTGGGTGTGCTCCTAAGTGCCCTGAATATAAAATGCATAATTTTGGATATATACTAGCCTTTTCACCATCTGTTATAGACTTATTAGCTATTCAGGCTGTAAAATTTCCAAAGTTGCTTAGGGTCATCTTTGATAGTGATCTCATATATGACCTGCATATCATGTCTGTCATTATAAAAAAAAAAAAAAAAAACAGACCTTCATATCAAGTCTGTATAACAAGCACAAAACTAATGCTAGTTCTCTCCCATTTAATGTTGCTTCCAAGCAAATGCCACCAGTAAAAATATAAATGAAAATGTAATCCAACAAATGACAAAAATTAAGTTTATTATAAAAAGATCTCCAAAACTAAGCGCTTTTGTCTAACTGTATACCAGCACTTCATCTGAGTATGACATTCATTAACCAGTGAGGCTTTTAAATCATACATATAAATCTTTGTGAAAATGTATATTCCTTTATGGGATTTTATCTATTGAATTAGTTCTAATTAACTTTTTGATCAGTCTGTCAACCAATAGGGATCTGGATGTGATTTATATGTATGATTTAAAAACCTCACTGGTTAACAAATGTCATATGACATCGAGTGGGAGAGAACTAGTGTTTTTTCGTGGTTTGCTTACCTGTTTTTGTAGTCTGTAGAACAAACAGTCATAGACATGGCGTACTGTATGGGACAAGGCATTTATGATCACCTATACCAGAAACACTACAGACCTTGTTTTCTTGCTGCCTCTCTTGTAGGTTTCCTCTGTAATAATTCACCTTCTCAAAACCACTGCACGTAAACTTTAGCTAGTTTGTAAATTGACTGCAGGTTTGCTGCTGATATAGCTTTCTGGTACATCACTGAGAACCCTTACCTGGCTAGTAATATATAATTCTTTGAAACATTGGCATATGTCTGGCGATTAGCACACTGGACTGAAGTTCTGAGTTTCTATTACCACCTCAAGTGAGTGAACTCATTAAAGGAGGTAAGCAAGAGGACATGTCATGGCTGAAAGGAAGGGCAGAAATGAATACGAGAGTGTGTGACCAGAGTTAGGAGGAGGAGAAAAAGAAGGGTCAGCTAACTATGATCTCAAAGTGTAAACATAGTTTTTCTGTAAAAATATTACCAGCTGCAAACTATTCAATAACTTACTCATACCTCTCAACTGTCCAGATTTTTGCAAACTGAAATTATTTTTGCTTCATATTTTTGGTCTGTTCCTCATAAAATTGGTGGTTTTCTGGCAAATCACTGAGGACCGAAGCCACTAAATAATGACAGGCATTTGAGTTTTAGACTTAATATCCTTTAAAAATGCATGTTAACACAAAACTTGTTATTCTAACAACTTTCTATGTTTATAAGAGCAATATTAAAACCTGTCCCTATTTTCAGACCTTTGTCCCCTCATTACTGTAGGCTTTGTACAGATTACTTGTGCTAAGAGGCTGAGAACTATAAACTCAGGCATGTGGCCAGTGTTTAAATCCAAATCATTCAGCACAGAAAATTTTGATTCTGCCCACAAACACATAGGCAGGTGATACAGAGCAAACAAATTCATACAGGGCAGCTCTTAATATTTCAGAGTTAAATTTAGGCACCGTTCTGTTGCATTAATCAAACATATTTTTCCCTTTAATGCAATTTTATTGTTATATTAAAATTTATAAGCTTTTGATTTGTAGTTTCCTATTTTAAAGCAGAATAAAAGTTAAGAGTACCAAGACACAGTAAGCAGAGAATGCATTAAGTGGTTGAAATGTTGCATAATATCAGCTCAGCCCTTCTTAAGGGATAATATTAATAGAAAGCATACATACGCTCTTTATTATTATTTTGATTACCTGAAGTAATGCAGCACTACAACTGATTAATTTACCAGTTTCCAGTTCTACTTGCAATGAGCTGAGCAGTTATCCCTGTCACATGCTGTGCACACAGAACAAACAGCCAAGGGACAGACCTAATTAGCAGTACAGCTTTCTGAGTCACAGGTAACATCTGTGCATAGTCTTATCTGGAAGTCAGTTCTCAGACTCAAGATCTGAATAATAATTCTGGTCTGAACTGAAAATAAAATATCCCAGCAAAAGTAAGTCCGAGACAAGAACTTGTGTGCCAAGGTGTGAGTTACAGTACCAGTTTCAAGAATGTACTTGGCAACATGTACTTTGATGAGTCAGCACTTTTACATATGCAGCAAGACCTCCACATTTAGGAGAAAAACTATAAATCCAAAGAATGGAAACAGGCCTCCTCAGCAGTATTCAACTAGACATTCTGAGGTGCGGACTCTAATGAGCATCTCCAATATTATTTATTTAGTTCTACACTATTTTATGTATACATTACCAACTCACATGTAATTACTAGGCTAGCTGCCCTTACGGACCACTTTCAGCCTATCCTACTTCCCTTTTGATGTCTGAATTATCCTACCCTGTTTGGTGTTAGATTGACTTTACCCATCCCATTGTTGATGATTGTAAATTAACCACAGTGAGAATAACTGGGATCATACAGCAGATAATTTGAGGAGACCCAAGCATGGAATAAATTTTAGGAGGTGCCTCTGTCTATTAGTAGTACAGGGAGCAATAACTGGGTAAATCTGTGACCAATTCATAGATCCAAGTTGTGTCTGAATACGAACAGGGATATTTGAGCTTTGTTTCACATGGATGGGAGTCCGTTCCAGAGCAGCAATATTCTCTGTGAGATAAATCTATCACTCTAAACCATTCTGTTAATGTTGCAGAAGAGGTTTAGATCCCTGGACCAAGTATTTCTGATGGCATTTGACTTGCTGATGTGCAGTAGGTCCATCAGTACTGAGCTAGAGGATGCGTTGTATGTATGGCAGACTCTGGTAAATTTATAGCAGTCTGTAGAATATCAAATATAGTGACAAAGCTTTGAGGTCGTCCATGTAGGATATATTGTTTAGGCCGTGTATCCTTTTAGTAAGGTATCTCTATGGGCATCCCAGTTGTTGCATGTGTTTGGACAGGAACATACCAAAGGAGGCATTTTACTAATTGACTAGCATTATGAGCATTGAGCAAAGGGGGGCAATGACATATCTAGGTCTAGTTGCATTCTGTTTGTTTATAAGCTGTACAATATGGAAGGACTTTCTTATGACAATGGACACAAGTTAGTTGAATGTTAAGTCACTGTCCACATAAGTTCCCAAATCTTAAACAACATAATCAATTCTTAGGGGCGTATTGTCAACATGGCAGTTTTCCAGGGTAGATGACTTTCCAGTCGATATGATAATGCATTATTTTGGTGTTTAATTTAAGTCCATTATTCTGACACCATTTATTTGTTTGGGACAAACATTCCTGCAGGATGGCTAAGTCAACTGGGGATTTGATAACTGCTCCTAGTTTGCAGTAATCTGTAAACTTAGTCAGCCAGAGTGCTTTGGCATTGTCTTTTGCTTCAGAGAAGTAGATGCCAACCAGGAGAAGTCCCAGCACTGAACCCTGGAAACTCCACAAGTGACTGTTCACTAGGTGGAGGCAGCTTTCCCTGTTTTGATCTCCCACATCTTGTCTGTGAGACAGTTGGCAATCCATTTAGTGATGTAGAGGTTTAATACTAGTTGATTTAGTTTTTGTACTATGCCTGAGTGGGGTATTATGTTAAAAGCCTCAGACAGGTTGTGGTATGCATTGTGTACTGTTTTACCTTCAATCATTGTTTTCCAAGGAAGTCCACCAGGCTGAGTAAGCATGACCTGCCTTGACATATCCAGACCAAGAAGTATCCAGTTCTCGTAGGTTTCCTGCATCCTTACTGATTAGTTCCATGAACCTTTCAATGTCTTTGCATATTAGGCTGGTGAGACTTAAGGGTCTGTAATTGCCTAGGTATGTGGAATAACCTCCTTTATTCAGGGGAATGACTGTAGCTGTTCTCCAGTCACTTGGTACAAAACCTGTATGGAGGCAGAGATTGAATATTGTTGTTATAGCGGTGGCTAAATTGTGCTTCATGCTATTTAAGATGCATCCAGGGATATTATCAGGACCCATCAATGCAGTATTTTTAGCTTTTGATAGTGCTTTCAGGACACAGTCTTGTGTGATAGCTGGCAGTAAGTCAGTTTCAGGTATATTTTCTGGGCCAGATGGTGGGGAGAGAAGAATGAAGTTTGACCTGAATTTATCAACTAGTAGGTTAGCTATATCTTCAGCCTTAGTTTAGGTAACATCATTCACAATCAGCTCAATGCATTCCTGCATTGTGCTTCTGAGATTATGAGAGTAACTAAAAAAGGCCTGGTGACTGTTTTTGCCTTGACTGGCTATTCTAACCTCAGTCCTGACTTTGGTGGATTTCCTTAAGCTACTGAGTTGTTTCTTTATTTCAGTAACAAGAGCAGTATCATTGTGGGAATTCTTCTTCATACGTTAGGTCAAAAATTCTCTTCCCTTTATTATAAAGCTTGATGGTATTATGGTTAAACCAAGGAGGGTTTATTTGTGCTCATGTTATGTTTTGTTATGTTATGTTTTATGATGATCTGTGACTCATCTGCAGTAGAGATCCTTGTGGAGAAAAGTGTCAGAAGTTACCCTATTCATTAATACAATTTTAGAACATAAACATACAGGAAAAATAGTAGCATTTTTTAAATATGCAGAAAAGGGTAACTTATTAATACCTAGACAAAATAATAACAATCCATTGCTTGTAAGGATTGTGATGGAGTCAAGTATTACAGTTTTCTGCATTTTCAGATTCTTAATAGCTAAAATGGGAGTATGATTCCCCTTTAAATTCTGCCATATTGTTAATGTGTCTGATGTCATATTTTATTCCAGATACTGCCAACATGAATGCCCTAAAATACATCACCAGATATATTTTATTTGCTAGTTACTTTTATCTACTTACTTCCAGAGGATCTAAGCTTTCTGGAGTGATTTACTATTTCAGAAATTTGTTTAGTAATGAAAGGCAGGTATTGCACAGCATTTTAAAGCAAAGTTAAGTAGCATCCACTTCACTTTCTATTTGTGTGATAGCCAGTTCAGGTTAATTTTTAAGTCGCTGTAATCGGATAAGCATCAGACTGGCTAAGAAGTCTAGCACATTTGTGTCACACTTTTTCCAGTTTATTAGTATTCCCCTCTGGTAGACTGCTGTGGATGGTGCAACTATAGAACAGCACAAAAATGTCAGTGATTTAATAACCTTAAACCTAGAGGAACAGGAATGGCACCTTCTGACCCCTTATAGACTTAAAATAAAAGTAATGTGTCCCTTCAGTGTTAAGGCATTAGCTACATCTACTCCTGAGTATTTGAAGACATTAGCTCTTCTTTATGAGGAACAATTGAAGCTGCAGCAAAACATCATGGATTTACTTTTCAGTATCAGTTGGGAGAAAAGAGTAATTCTGCAAGATATAAGAAACCAGATTGCAATGTATTGTGGGTAATAATATGAGATTCAACCATACATAGAAAATTATGTCATCTGCAAACAGAAAAGCAGAAAAATTACCACAGCATAATGGCAGAGAGTTAACATACATACATTGTACATACATACATACATACATACATACATACATACTAAATGAAAAAGTCCTAAAATTAAAGCTTAGGGTGTATCTTAACTCAACAGAATATTGTCTTCCTATTTTTTCTGTATTTTCTGCCCTTCAGTTACACTATATAACATAACATGATCAGCTGGGTCCGAAATAGATGCCCACGTTATAAATGAGTCTGCATTATATAGACTCTGCATGTATGGAATGAAGACTTTCCAGGTTTGTCTCTTTGAAATGAAGAACATGCTGTAAACATTTAGTCATCATATACTGTAAATTAATTTAGATGCTTCAAATAAAGATTCTATTTATGGTTAATTTTATAACGGTTTAATTAGTTATTGCTGTCTACTGTTACTGCCTATTGCCTAGTAGTGCTTAAAAAATCGACAAATTTCTATCAGCCAGACATGTACAAACATTTTTAACGGAGATGGAGTCCTCATAGTTCCAAGGCCTACTTAAAGTAATCAGGTTCAGTCCCAAAGTAGATAGCCTGTTCAAAAGGCATTCATTCCTCTCACTGTCAAATGTCTTCAATAGGTCTAATAACAGTTTGAGCTGCCACCACCTGCCCATTATTTAGACTTTCTATAGATGTAGTTCACAGTTAAAAGGGATGCGTTAACAGGAGAATATTTCCTAAAATCATGCTGAGGCTACATAAGCACTTCATTGCCTCAAAGAAATCCCAGAATTTGCTTGTAGACAACATCTTCAGATGTCTTTGGCACTCTATTCAGAATAGCTAGGGACTTGTAATTACTTAGGCCATTTGATCTTTTGTGCAGGGACATAAGGTAAAACCTCATTCTACAGGGCTGGAAACAACAATTCTGATAGCTTCATAATGGAGGTATAGACTCTTTGAAGCTGGTGCATTCCTAGGGTATGAGATAAAAGCAGGTGCCCAACTATGTTTTGGAATGGTATAGCCACAAAGTGCTACAGCTGATACAGGCCCTGAAATTGGCTTTTCCAGATGTACAAGTCAAACTGTAAGTTTCAATCAACTTGGAAACTAGTACTGTCTTTTTTTTCTGTAGGTGGAATTAGAGGAAAGGTCAGAAGAGCAGAACATTTAAGATTTTAGAAAAGAGCTATTAAATGGCTAAGGAGTCATTTTTATGTTTATGAACACTGAACTAATACTGATTTAAGCAGTTTATAATCCATGAATAATTTGTTAAACAGGTAAGTGAATTGGTTGAAGGACCGCAAAGCCTTCTTCAGTTATGTCAGGAACCTCCATGGCAAAGCCCAGGTTTTTTCTGAATTATTACTTAACAGTATCACTTACACTGATCCTGTTGACTTAGCCAACTTACTAGCAGATAGGTTCAGAGCAAACTTCAACCCCCTGCCTCCCCAAAGGCCCTTTCGACATCCCCGATACTTGTCCTGCACCTCACATCTAAATAGATCAAGTGTTAAAGGCCCTATCCAAGGCAAAACATATAGCTTCCATGGGACCTGATAGTATCCCAGGCTGTAGTCTGCATCATCTCCAGCAAGAACTAGCTTCACCATTGAGCACCCTATTCAACCACAGCCTAAGTACAGGCTTCATTCCAGCAGAGTGGAGAACTGCCATTGTCATCCACTTGCACAAAGGTGGTATATGGTTGCCACCCATCCCGTTGTCAGCGGGACACTCACGGGTTGAGCAATCTCATCCCGCTTCCCGCATTCACCAACAGTGGGACTTTAAAAGTCCCGTTTTCCCCTTCACGCTCGCTGCTCGTGAAATTGCCGTTGCCTTGTCGTGGAAAAGCCAAAAATACTTCCGGGTTTTCCACGGCTATGCGGCTACATCACCAACCCGGACCTGCAGTTAGAGGGATTCCCTGCTAGGTCCGGGTGGTGTAATTTAAATTGCAATTGGCTAAAGGGATTAGAGGGGGCGGGGATTTATCTAGAAGAGGCCAATAAAGGTCACAGCTGTACAGCAGTTTGTTTTAGTGCTCTACAGCTGCGAAGGGAATTGGGACAAAGATCTGAAAATTCTGCCAGCCAGCCAGCCCAGCCAAGAAGCCAGCCAGCCAGCCAGCAAGCAAGCAAGCAAAGAAGCCAACCAGCCAGCCAACCAGCCAGCCAGCCAGCCAGCAAAGAAGCCAGCCAGCCAAGAAGCCAGCCAGCCAGCAAAGAAGCCAGCCTGCAAGGGAGCCTGTTAGCCAACAAGGGAGCCTGCCAGCCAGCCCAGCCAACTAGCCATTCCAGCAGGAAGGAAACAAGCTAGCTCAGCAAAAACTGTGATACTGGTAAGTAAATAACATAGTATTTTGTGGCTTTAGTTATTTAAAATGGGAATATTGTGCTTCATTTAAGTTTTTAATGTTTAGAGGAAGATGGGGATGTAGTATGCAGTATTTGCATCTATGCAGTGGTTATTTTGAGATTTTTCAGTAGTAGTTTAAAATGGGAATATATCGTGGTTTAGTTTTTTTAATGTTTAGAGGTAGATGGGGGTGCAGTGCGCAGTATTTAAATCTGTGCAGTGGTTATTTTGAGATTTTTGAGTAGTAGTTTTTAAAGGTATAAAACCTGTATGTATATGTAATTGTTATTGTTCTTATGGGTATGATTTGGAAGCACTACTTTTAAAAGGCTGAACTGTGTGTATAGAAGTTGTTTGGTGGGGGGCAGTGAAATATAAATTTAGTGTGATGTATTTCTATTGTCGTAGCTTTTTCTGGGTATTTTCTGTTTGCAGATAGAAAATGTTCGAGCATAGTTTGCACTTTTTTGTGTGGAAATGTGTGCAATTTAATGCTGTTTCCAGGAAGTTAGGATATACTGTTTGGATAATTGTTCCTGTTAGTTCTTGCAAGTCAATGTGTATGTGGTACAAGACTACCTTTTGAGGGGGAATGTTAACAGTTAATGTAGTGTATTTATTATTCTAGTAGGTACATGTTGCCAACTAGCTGAAGCTGTTTCAAGATTGTTTTCATTTATACTTTTTATTGCATCGCTGTGCTGGGTAAATTACTCTTATTTGCTATGTTTTGAGGTAAAAGGAGCCCATGGAATCTACTGTACATTGTAATTTATTTTACTTCTCTTGCAAAAAGTATTTTTAAAAGTTAAAATTTTTATGGACTTTTTTCATGTTTATTTTTTTTGCGGATGCATGCTCAGAAGTTAATGCAGTGTATTTGAGATTGTGCTAAACCATGTCGTTGTTACAGGGTAGTTTGCTTTTATAAGTAGCAAAGATTGTATTTTGTGTTTTAGTGGTGTCTTCAATAAACTTACAATGTACTGTTTTCATTATAATCTGATTATGACCATTGCTGCTGTTGGGCATGTTCATTAATAGATCATTACACTGTGTAAATTAGTGCCATACATTTATTTTAACTGCTGTGGCCAAAAGCTAAATCAGGTCTATGGTATCCACTGTGCATTCTCATTCATTTTAGTGTTTTTTTGGTTCAGTGAATGTGGTTAACTTTTTTTTCTTGAGGGGTGGGGTGAGGTGGGCATGTTCTTTGGTGAAAGTAATGCATTTCATTTTCTACAAGCTGTGTTAGTTTGCAATGGCCAAAATACCCCCTACATTACCTCATTTACTATTTGACCTCTTTCAAACTATTTGTAATAACTCTTTTCTGCTCCATTCCTCGGTTCTTTCATATGCCAATGTTTTTTGAGCCAGTTCTTTTGAGTGCCAATGTTTTTCAAGCCAGTTCTTTTGTGTGCCAATGTTTTTCGAGCCAGTTCTTTTGTGTGTCAATGTTTTTCAAGCCAGTTCTTTTGCATGCCAATGTTTTTCGAGCCAGTTCTTTTGCATGTCAATGTTTTTTGAGCCAGTTCTTTTGTGTGCCATTGTTTTTCGAGCCAATTCTTTTGTGTGCCAAAGTTTTTCGAGCCAGTTCTTTTGCATGCCACTGTGTTACAACTGAGTAATGTGTGTTTTTGCAGTAATAGTTCACTTCATTTAAATGGTTTGAGTTTTCAGTATGCTGTAATGTCACAATGTTGTATCCTTAACTGTAATACTGCATCTCCTTTAACACCTCTGGTGATGTTGTGGTGGGGTGTGGCCTGTGTCATATTGACCAAACCCCCTATCATATTGGTCACACCCCCATGCCCCACTTTGGCCTAGGGTTACCACCTGTCCCACTTTGCGAGGGACAGTCCCTCTTTGGGCAGTTATGTCCTGCATAAAAATTAAAAAAATGGCAAATGTCCTGAGATATTAGGACAAACATATTTCCTATATTTAATGTAATAGTTGCATAAAACTGTTATTCTATTTCTGAAATGCATAAATGTTATAAGAAACAGAATAAGCAACTAAAATGCTACCAGAATAAACATTTATTTAGGAAAAAAAGTGAAGTTCTGTCCTTTGTACCGACCTTGGGTATGTTTTGCCTTGCAAAATCTGACGTTTGTACAAAAAATGTCCCACTTTGGGCATTTGAAAAGGTGGCAACCCTACTTTGGCCTTGCTAAAAGGTGGCAACCCTAAGGTGGTACCACTACTGACCCTGGACACTATCGCCCCATTAGCTTGACAAGTCTGATCTGTAAAGTCATGGAGCGTATTACTGATCTCATAAACAAGGACATAGGCAATCTCCAAGTACTTGCCCCCACCCAGTTCAGATTTGTCAAGGGCAGATCTTGCCTGTTGAACCTAGTTGACTTCTTTGAGACTGTCACCAAGGCCCTGGATGAGGGAAAGTCAATACATACAGCTTACTTTGACTTTTCCAAGGCCTTTGACACAATCCTCCACTCAGGCATCATCGAAAAGTTAACACAGTTTGGTATAAATCTCTATCTTATCAGGTGGGTGGCCAACTGGCTCAGCAACAGGACCCTCAAGGTCAAAATAGGTGCCTCCACCTCCGGTAGCAGACCTGACACTAGTGGAGTTTCCCAGGGATCTGTCCTGAGACCCCTACTATTTGTCAGTTGCTTCTCAGAGGTCCAGGCAAAGACAAAAAGCCTGTGGCTGACAAAGTTTGTGGACGACTGTAAGTTAGGTGCTGTCATTGACTCCACATATGATGTTAACATACTGCAAGAGTGTCTCACAGCAACTAATGACTGGTGCCAAAGTCATAGCCTGAAGTTAAATGCAAAAAATGCATAATCATACCATTCAGCAAAAACACAGCCCCTGCTGATTACTACATCAACAGCAACCCCCTAAGCACACAACCTGGGGTGAGAGACCTGGGTACTCAGGTTGACAATAATCTCACATTCAACCATCATGTAGTGGCAGTAGCCAAAAAAACCTTTTACTCAGTTCATCTCATAAGTAAAGAGATTGCATCCAGAAAAAAGGCAGTTATTACCTCGCTGTACTCCTCCCTCATTAGATCAGTAGTTGAGTATAACACCACATTTGGTATGTACCTCTCCAAACATCTACAACAGCTGGAAAGGCCACAAAAATACCTCACAAAGAGAATACATGGCCTCCAACACATGTCCTATGTGGACAGGCTCAAATCACTATCACTCTGTTTGGTATTGTACAGATTGCTCATAGGTGATCTGTGTCTCACCTACAAGGCAATCTCAGACCCTGCCCTACTAGAGATGCTCCATATTCATAAAGTCTAACTCCTCGCACATTACCTGCTTGAAAGGCCTGAATCTCATATGCGACATCAACAAAACCTATTGGAGAGACAAGTTTGTCTCCTAGAGGCTGCCCTGTCTCTGGAAGAGACTTCCCATACACATTAAACAGAGTACCTCGCTAACCCTTGTCAAGCACAACCTTGATGAGTGGATGGAAAACAACAAATTTGTCCCAAGGGTTCCACCTATGTCCCTCACTGACAGGGGTGACAGGTGCTGACTGAGGTTTCTTTTTGGGGAGAAACTCTTGGCTAGGCTTGTAAGGGCCCCAGGGCCATAGCCCAGTAACCTCCTATGATCCTTTCCAGTCATGACTCAGACCAAAGGCAGATATATAGTTACAATAAAGGCAAGTTATAATACATACAGAAACTAATTCACTCATTTACTATCATTATATACATAGCTGCTTTCAAGAAATTCAGTAAAACAGACTTATGACTTTAAGACCTATTATCAGACATTACAGCTATTAAAGGCTAGTCACTGAAGTTAATAAGGGCTGTGAAAAGAGAAAAGGTAATTGTTTTTATCTAAAGTTCTTCAAGGTCTGCAACATCTTTCTGTCTCTTCCCTTTGGCTCATGTTATTAATATCACTTTGACCATTTTTTCAAATCTCAAGAAATCCCCACAATAATCCAGTTCTCTCATTTGAGACCTTTATACCAAAACAAATCATACAGATCCCTTTTACCCATTTTCCATCTTTCATTAATCATTAAAAAGCAGTCTGTGTTCAGTTAAAGGATCACCTTGAAGCCTATGGTTTGTTTTTAAAAAAGAAAAGACCAACACAGATTTAGGAAAGGTCATAGCATGACCACTGCTCTATTTGCAGTTATCAACAAGATTAACAAATAAAACAATGGTAAAAAACTAACCAGAATGGTTTTCATAGTCCTTGAAGAAGGATCTGATTTTGCTTACCCATCCAAAACTTTTTTGGGTGAATTGATTATTTTAGACTTTGACCATAACCGCTCACACAGTTAAGAATTACAGAAAAGATAGAACTCTCAGATTGCCAATGGATTCTTCAACCTCATTTTCAATTGAAACTTCCTCTAGAGGCTCCCAGATATCATATTTGGACATTTTCTTTTTATAATGTTTTACTTTTTTATAATGTCTTTCAAGCAACAAACTAAGTCTCTTTTCTGATTATTTGGCAATTTGGTACATTGACCACTCTCTCACTCTTATAAATGAAATACTCCAATAAGACATCCTTAGACCAGCATAATTTTTAACAAAACTAAAGCCACATTATCAGAACACTGATACAACTCATTAAAATTCTTGAGGACTGAAAAAATGCATCCTCTAAATGTTTTAAAACTCTGACTGTCAAATGAAGGTATCTAGAAGTCTGCTGTGACCCAGACCTTTTATATTTTCATTTTAATAAAATACTAAGCAAGCTATAATCTATACTGGCCATCTGCTACATGGCCTCTCTCTCTCTCTCTGTAATAACAGGAGGTTATTTCAATTTTAGAAAGTGAGTACATTATTCCAACAACTGAATATATATTTCCAGTAACTACAATAAACTCCATCACCTGTAGCTAGATGCTTCAAACTGCACCTAGGAAATTTTGTAGGTGGCCATTTCTCCTACAGTGAAGTATCACTATGTTAATCTTAGAAAAAAATCTTCCTTCCCTTCCCACAAACAGTAATACTTATAACTTGCACTTTCATCTACAAACCTGGGCATGTCCAGCCATGCCATGAACCTTAACAGCATGGTTCTCTTTATTCATTTTCTACCTCCGTCCACTCTCTTGCCATTCCTCACTGTTTTCTAGAAAGTGGATCTATACTTGGTCCTACGTTGCGAATGCCTTACCAAATACAATTAAGTGTACTCTAGCACAAAGTTAATCACTAGCCCCAAATAATAACTCCAAAAAAAAAAAAAAAACAAGTGTAGCATTGGAGTTAATTAAGCCATCTCCTATTTAATGAGTCATTTTTCATTCACCCCTGTGCTACTTTATTTTAACCCCATTCTGCATAATTTTCTATTAATGGTGAATTTCCTGTGTAGTAATAGGCTGTTGTACTCTCTATACATGATTTATTATCAAATTCACTCTTTACTGAGTGCAGGAGAAAGACAACTGCAAAAAACCAATTGCGCTTTTATAATGATATTTCCCGTGCAGTTGCTGTTGTATGACCATGGAGTTGTCGTACATAAGTTACAGTGCCAAATACTTACATAAAATAAAAAGAGAAACCATCTGTCTTGAGACTCTTGAACATTTTAGCATAAGTGGCCTCAGTCACTTAGGTTCATAGGTTGGTACTAGGCTATCGGACCTAGGGCCTATACAAGCCTAGCCATAGCAATTCCCTGGATATTTCTTCCCACAATATTTACTTTCCTGGACCCCTGTCTAGCAGGGTGACTGACGTGATCCCCAAGGTGAATTTCCTATCTCCCATCCAGTTGTCAAGGTTCCTTTTGAAGAGAGCCAAGGAGGGACTCTGCTTGACATGTATGGGCAGTCTATTCCAGAGTATGGGGAGTCTCTGGGTCAGGAACCTATCCCTCCAGCATGTTTTGTTCATTGTGATGACAAAGTTTAGATCCCTGGAGTGTGTGGCTCTGAGGAAATGAGATTTCTTTAAGTGGAGCATGTCCAACAGCTCTGGGTTTGACATGGCCTTGTATGTTAAGCAGAGATCACCTCTGAGTAGACAATATGCCACAGAGTATAGCTGGAGTTGTTTTAGATGGTCAGCATAGGGTATCTGCTTTAGGCCTGTGATTCTTTTAGTGAGGTATTTATGTGGCCTTTCCAGCTTTTGCAGATGCCTTTTGAGGTACATACCAAATGGGGCGTTGTACTCTATAATGAGTACAGTGGGACAATGACCTCCTTTTTTTCTGGATGAAAAGTCCTTAGTGATGAGGTGTGCCACATAGAAGGATTTCCTGACTGTTGTGGTGATGTGGTTATCGAAGGTGAGACCACTGTCCACCTGTGTCCCTAAGTCTCTCATCACACTTTTGGTGTTAGTGTACTGCCACCTATGTGGTAATTCACAGGTGCATGTTTTTTCCAAAAGGGGATAACTATACATTTCTCGGCATTAAGCTTGAGCCCATGGCTCTGGCACCAAGCATCTGTTTCTGTAAGGCCCTATTGTAGAACATCCACATAATTTGGGGATTCAATAATGACTCCCAGTTTGCAGTCATCTGTGAACTTTGTTAGCCAGAGGCCCTTAGTGTTGGCCTGTACTTCAGAGCAGTAGATGCTAAACAAGAGCGGTCCCAGGACTGACCCCGGAGGTACTCCACTTGTCACCTGTCTGGAGCTGGATTTAGAGTCAGCTACTTTTACAGTCTGGGTTATGTCAGTAAGCCAGTTGGCAACCCATCGAGTGACATCGGGATTTATGCCCAGCTTAGAAAGTTTATCTATGATTCCAGAATGGGGGATGGTGTCAAAGGCCTTGGCGAGGTCCAGATAGGCTGTGTGGCCCTCCTTACTCTCGTCCGCAGCTCTGGAGACTGATTCGAAGAAGTCAATCAGGTTCAGGAGACAAGATCGGCCCTTCACAGACCCAAAATGGGTGGAGTCCAGTGTTTGAAGGTTGCCAATGTCTTTGTATATAAGTTCCATGATAATGCGTTCCATGCCCTTGCAGATCAGGCTCATCAGACTGATGGGAAGGTAGTTCCCGGGATCCAAGGTGGATCCCCTTTTGTGGAGTGAGATAACTGTAGCTGTGCGCCACTCAGTGGGCACGAAGCCTGAGGTAAGGCTATGATTAAACATGACACTTAGGTGAGGTGCCAGTTCATTTTGTAGTTCATGCAGTACACAGCCTGGGATGTCATCTGGTCCCATGGATGCTGTATTCTTAGCTTTGCGGTTTCTATCTGTGTGGCCGTGATTACCGGAATTTGGCAATCTTTTGGTATTGAGATGGGCCCTTTAGGGGGTGAGAAGGGGGTGACGTTGGCAATAACTCTATCTGCCAAGATATTGGCAATATTCTTGGGATCAGTATATTTAATGCCATTCTGTTGTAGCTCAGAGCAGATCTGAGCATTGCCATTTAGATTCTTGACATAACTATAGAATGCCTTGTGGTTGTCTTTGGAATCTTTAGCAATTTTATTTTCGTAACTTGCTTTGGAGGATTTTATGAGGGATCTCAGCTTCTTACTGAGGCTGGTAAGGGAGTTTTTTGCATCCTGGGATTTTCCTCTTTTCTGCAACAGTTTCATCCTTCTGTTGTATAGTTTGTTTATGGCAGGGGACCACCAGATTGGCTTCCTTTTTTTTGGAGGAGAGCATCTTGGTTCTATTTGGGATGGCACGATTCATGCACGAGTGGATGTGCTCGTACAGTGCCTTAGTGTAGGATTCAGCAGTCGAACTTTCAGCTCCCATCTGCATGGGTGTCATGAAGTTTGTCACTTCTGACTTAAGTAGCATGTAGTTGGCTTTGGAGAAGTTTTTTTTACAGAGGATTCCTTACTGCGGGGTGGGGGTGGTATGTGGATGTCAAGGGTGATTAGCTTATGGTCAGACCTGACCAATGAGGGGGTGACCACTGGTTTGGAGCATCTATCTTCCATGTTGGTAATGACCAGGTCTAGGATATTGGAGCCCCTGGCGGGACAATGGATTAGTTGATCCAGGGCATTGGAATTTATGAATTCCAAGAACCGTTGTGAAAAGGTGTTGGTACCCGAGTAGTTTTCCCAGTTAATGGCAGGGTAGTTGAAATCACCCAGTATTAGGGTGTTTGATTGTATCTTAATATTTTCCAGTATGTTTAGAAAAGTGTAGTGGGGCATTGTGGGGGATCTGTAGCAAGCTACAATTTGGATTGTAGTCTTACCTAGTGTTAGTTGCACCTGGAGAATTTCAGATGCATTGTGTTGGGCAACTAGCTTGGAGGTGTGAATATCCTTGGCGAATATGGACACTCCTCCACCATTAGTGTTTCGGTCTTGGTTTGGTGGCCGAAAAGTGTGGTAAGAGTTGTAGCCTGGCATTGCAGGGGTGCTCTCTGGAGCCTTGGACCAGGTCTCATTTACTGCACAGATATCAATGTTCTCCATTTTTAGGAGTGCCTCGAGAGAGTGCATTTTGAGGTTTAGACTTCTAGCATTGAGTAGCATTACCTTCAAATTTTGCATGCTTGTATCTGTTACAGTGGAGGTTTTGTCCTTTGAACCTTGCCTAAAAAAGGCACTATAGGGGTGGCAAGAGCTTTAGCCAGTAACCTGAATCCCAGGGGTGACAGGTGCAGACTATCTCTGGCAAAGCATTGTAGTTTGTTGATCATGTCGTCCCAGGCAGACAGATACTGAATCCCCTTTGAATGACACCAGAAGCTTAGCCAGTTGTTGAAGTCAATCATTTGTCCTTATACTGTGGTAACATTCTGGGCGAAGGCAGGATGCTACTCAAGGCTAGGGTCATACCTGCCTGGGCCACATGATCCAAGAGCTCTTCCATGTCTCTTTGAATGTAGTCCAGGGAGGTACATCTCATGTCATTCACTCCAACATGAACAATGACAGAGTCGTATTTGTACTTGTTGTAGAGTGACTTGAGTGCATGCATTATGTGGTGGATCCTGGCACTCGACAGGCAGCTGACTGTAATTTTCTCCTTGTTCAGCCTGGTGAGAGGGACATCAGTGTGCCTGACTATAGAGTTGCCTATGACTAAAGTGTTGGGTACATTTTCTTGTCCTAGGGGCTATTGTTGGGTGGCACACTGGTGTTGTGAGCGGTGTCACTTTGGTTGTGACTGGTGTTTGTTTGCGTTTCAGCTTCAAAGGTCCTTGTTGCTTGGGCAGCTTAATATTAAGGGCCTCCGCAAATGTGGGTTTAGTGTTGCTATGTGTGGGTGTTGATGGTATGGGTTTTGAAGGGCTATGTGTTGCTTGAGGTGTAGTGCAGGTGTTAACCTTCTCCTCTTGACTGTCTAGCACAATCTTGGCTGGAGAGAGCTTTGCTTCCAGTTTGGCTATGTACATGCATCTCTCACAGGTTGTAGTGTTGGGTGGTAGGAGGAGAGGGTTGTCTGTGTACATGAGGCAGTTGCTGCATTGCCCCAGTATGCCCAGATTCACCAGGTGGACAGGAGAAATCACCGGAAGCTGACCCTTGGACATGCCTGATAAGGTGCTTTTTTTTGTAAAGTACAAGAGCTGTTTTCCCTTACCTTTGCAGGGTAATTTGCAACTATAGGCTTACTTTCTCCTTATTAACAAGGAGAGTTGAGTGTTTGTATAAGTTTAAGGCTTTCTAGTGCTTTCCAGCAGGTTCTAGAGCAAGTGCTAATCACAGGGGTTCAGATTTTAATGCTACTACTGAGAAACCAGCTAGTTCTAAGAGAAAATTTGAAGAGCAGACTTTCTGGCACCTGGAATAGTTTAACCGTAGCCCCGCGGTGCTGCACGATGCGAAAAACATGCAAACACATGTGTTTTTAAGCCAGAAAGTTGAAAGGGATAGAAATCAGCCCAAAATGACTAATACAATTACAATTTCAGAGCTGGAAACCACTCCTCTAGTGTTAGATAGGCAGTACAATGCTCACCACTCCCACTGGTAAGCAGTAGGACTTCCCTCTACCACAGCAAGGTCTGTAAAGCTCTGAACACAGAAAATAAAGTCCTGAAACCAGCAAAGCCTGGTAAGACTACCCTCTACCACAGCAAGGTCTGGATAGCTCTGAACACAGAAAATAAAGTCCTGAAACCAGCAAAGCCTGGGATCTGGACTACACTAGCTAGGAAAGGCAGGAAACGAGCAAACAAGATAGTATTTTTTCTGTTCATTAAAACAGGCTAAACAATGCAATAATACAGTAAATAAACACAGAAAAGGCTAACACACTTGAGTGTGTAGCCTTAAACAGTAAATGCAATTAAATCTCTACAAAATTAGCAATTTAAAACTTTTTAAATGAAGCAAGGCAAGTGCACAAATGAAAAACGATTTAAGAGGCAGTAATACAGTAGAATAAGTAGCTTGTTTACATATACAGAAAAGTCTATATATACAGAAAAGCAGCTAAAACAACACTAAAACTATTCAGATGCAGTGAAACCTAGAGCACTTGAGTTGTAACAATATTAAGGCAAATACAGTTTTAATAAATGCATTAAAATTTACTGTATATTTCCAAAATGTTTGTGAAGCACAGTCAAAACATTCGGAGCTTCAGGTAATTTTTTTTTTTAGAAAGGGAGAAAGGAACCTAAGTAGGTTGGCCTTTTCAGATGTTCTGTCTGTATTAGGTAGAATGAGCTAATAACACTAGACTGGGAGGAGTGTCCAAGATCAAATTTAGATTAGGGGAGGGCAGCTGCAAGGCCAGCAGATATAAAGACAAGATACCAATATGGAGGGAGGGTGCAGAGCTCTCTAGTCAGAACACACTACAGGCAGTGAGCCAATAGCTATAAAATACAGTAATAAAGTATGCAGCAGACAATACAAGTGCTATAAATATCTAGAATAACCAGTAACTCGTAAAAATAAGCAAAAAAACAATCTACTTATTGTTACATATCACAGATCAGAGTTTTAGTCAGTGCTCCTTCTCCAATAGCTCTGTGTGGAATGGCAGAAAACACTCGTTAACGTCTTAAGTAACAGAAAGTTGAAACCTGAAACAACTTTAAAAAAAAAAATCTCAAAAGAACCAATGAGATGTTTTCTCCAAGCCGTAGACCCGGCAACCCCAACCAGCAATGACCATAAACACTACACTCTCACCATAGTGGGGGATGGTTTCTACTAACTAAGATGGCCTTGAAAATAAGCTGAGAACACAGCCTTTAACAAACAACTAGGCCCAGAAACACAATCTTAAATATGGAAACTTTTCAGGCAGAAAACACTACAGGCAGTGAGCCAATAGCTACAAAACACAGTAATAAAGTATGCAGCAGACAATAAAAGTGCTATAAATATCTAGAATAAACAATAACTAGTAAAAATAAGCAAAAAACAGTCTACTTATTGTTATATATCACAGATCAGAGTTTTAGTCAGTGCTCCTTCTCCAATAGCTCTGTGTGGAATGGCAGAAAACACTCTATTACCTCTTTCTTCCCCATCACACCTGTAACATTTGCAATCTATCAGAGGAAAAATAATTCGGAGTCTGCTTGGGGTAAAAAAATACCTGTGCAAACTTTTCCAAGCAAAATCCTAAATCTACAAGACTTTGTTGCATATTTGCGAGCCATACATATATCCTCCCATTGTTTCTTTGTGAATTGCTTATGCAGTCTCTCTTCCCAATCCTTTCTAAACTCCTCTGATTGATTCCAGTAGTTATCATGCAATATCTTATATGCCCTACTAATTATCTATTTTTTTTAAATAGCAGCTTCTGTTCTGGATTCTACTAAAAACTCTATCAGTGCTGGTCTTTCACTTAGGACCCCCTTATTACTTTCTCTTCACCTATACTCTGATATCAATCCTTGATAGGGAAGGCAATTTCTAGCCTGCAGTCCAAATGAATTATTGCCTCTTCCCATTCTATTACCTTTCCATCTCTAATTATTTGTTCCCAGCCCCCTCTTGCCTATTCTTTGCATACCTAGATGCAGTCATCCCTAGCGGCAGAATTGCCTTTCTCCATTACTTGGTACTTACAGAGCTTTCTGTTACTCTGTGAATATAATTATTCTGTATGGTTATTGTTATTCTCCCTAAGAATCAGAATCCAAAATCCCAGTCTCTCCTTATTTTTTGAGCTTCCCTCTGCTTCATCATCATCCCTTTCTACTCTGAATTATAGCTGTCTGCTTGTGCTGTGTATAGATGCCCTAACTATGTAGCTCTGAAATACCCCTTCAAATCAGGTAATCCCAAACCAACTTGTTTTATTGGAAGGATCAAATTATCCCACTTGACTCTTCCCCTCCTAGATAAAATCCTTTGACTTTTTATTAATTGCTATCCACAACTTCTCCTCTGGTTGATAAAATATGCCTGACGTGTATAAAACTAAAGGGACTAAAAACAGTTTCACTGCTTCTATCTTGCTATCCATATCTATAAAACAGAGCTTCCAGTTTCTCTGCTTTTGTATTATCTTTTGTGGTCCCTTCCCAGATATCCTTAGCTACCAAAACAGAATACTTTTTTAACCTGTACTTCTATGTTCTTTATTTTATCATGCCCTCATAAAGATGGGCATTACTGAACCAATTCATGTGTGGGTACATAGTTTGCAACTACTGCTTTTGTTTTATCTTCATTCATTTTGTATTCCAAAAAGACTTGAAACTGTCTCAGAATATTTTGCAACAATGAGATGTCCGTTTCTGGTTTTATGAGGTACAAAATAATATTGTCTGTAAAAAAAAAGCCAACTTTTCTTAATTACTGTCGCTTGTCCCTCTCTAACATAGATGACAAGCAGGCGGGGTATTTTGTTTAGATGCTTTAATACATAGAAACACATCAGAACGGATAGCAGCTTCATAAAATATAAACAAACTGATTAACAGACAGACTTTACATACATACATGCTTACATTTCAACAGCTTACTACAAAATGGCAGTCAGGCTCGCACATGCTCAGTATTTATACACTTGTGCAAGCCCTTAGATAGCTTCTTAAAGGTACAAACACACACACTGATCTGCATCCTCCCTCTTAAAAAGATTGCCCTTAGTAAACACAACATTGGAGTTAGACATACATTGTTTTAGACATTAGAAACAAACATAATGTTCATGTCCAAGTTGCCATTTAACTATTACATGGTCTGGAGATACAACCGGATCTTGTAACATAACAACCTGGACTGAATTTAGTGACAGGGACAGTCTTCAGTGAACAACTTGTGTCAGGATTCTCTGGATTTATCACAGGAATGAGAATATTCTCTGGAACTGGAACACTGGACAACTCACTCTGAGATAAAGAGTCTTTCTCACAAGATATGTGCTGTGGTATAGGCTTGGAGACTGGCATCAAATGTTTCCGATTCCACCTAAACTCTGCTCCTTGTGATTCCACAATGTACGATCTTGGCTCTGGGCAAATATTCTTCATGACTCCAATCCAATCATAACCTTTGGACATTTGCATTTTTACCACTTCTCCTTCTCGTAATGGGTTGAGCAGTTTGCTGGTCTTATCATAGTAGGACTTCTGGGTTAAACGCTTCTTCAACAGATTGGTTTTCACTGACCTGTTATTCTTGACATATGGAACCAACAATTGACTACTGATTGGTAATGTGGTTTTGGTTTGTCTTGACAGAAGTCTCTGAGCAGGTGACCCAAAATGTTTATCACGAGAAATGTTTTTATAATTCAAGAGATTCAGGAAAACATCGCTATTGTCTTGTTTTGACTTCATGAGTAACTGTTTTGCACTCTGAACTGCACGTTCTGCCAAACCATTTGACTGCAGATACTCAGGGCTACTCGTGACATGAGTAAAGTCTCATTCTTCGGCAAATCTTTTTAACTGTTGGCTTGTAAACTGCGTGCCATTGTCAGAAATAACTTTGTGCAGACTACCATGGATTGCAAAATGATGTTTCATCTTAGTAATGACAGTACTGGATGCTATGTTGGGAAGTAGGTCAGTCTCGAACTAATTGGAGTAAGAGTCCACTAATACCAAATAATGTTGACCATTCCACTCAAAAATGTCACTGGGTACTGTAAACCAAGATAGTTCAGGAATCTGGTTTAGGTGAAGTTGTTCCTTCTGTTGATGTGGCTTAGTTCTATTACACATGGAACAAGATAAAAGCACTCACTCAGTGTCTTGTGAAATAGAAGGCCAAAATACTAGACCCCTTGCCCTTGTTTTGGTAGAGTCAGTTCCTGAGTGACCATGATGCAAGATAGTAATGTACTCTTGTTGCAAGGACTTTGGAACAATGACTTTCAGACCTTTCATAATGACACCTTTGTCAGACAAAATCTCATCTCTGTATGGAAAATAAGGTTGCACTCTTGAGGTAAATTAGATTGTTTTGATGGCCATCCTTGTTGAATAAAGTGGTTGAGCCTCTGTAAAACTGGATCTGTGACTGTGTGATCTCTCAGCTCATCAAGATGGGTATGTAGTATGTAGCAGAAAGTGCACTGTGTGATGTGCAATATGGTGTTCTTCAAGCTGTCCACTTGAGAACAGAATATTCTGTTGTAAGGACGTGCAGTGCAAAGCCACCACATTGGTATATGCCCTCAAATTTAGAAGCCCTTAGTAAGTCCAGGGCAGCTGACAGCCATTTAAGTGTCACAGTGAATGGTGTCTTAATTTGGGAGCAGGATATAATGATGTTGTCTAGCCAGGGTATTGGCTGTGTCAGAGGCTGACAGGCCTGCTGGCCACATATGCATCCAGTGTGCCTTGACCTCTTCAAACAGCTGTTGCAAATATATGTATCGCATCTATTTGTGTAGTATCCACATCCATGTCTACCCCTACCATGTCAGGCAAATTTGGTGCAAACAGTAGTTGATGAATTGGCATGAAAGTCATTATGTATTGCAAGTACTCACTGTGACACTACTTAACATGACCTATGGTACTCTTTGCATCAGCAGACTGTATGGCAGCAAATTGGGAGTAGATGACACTCCACACCACTGCATATTTCTTTTTTCCTTCATCAATCTCTGTGCTTCTGGAAAATATGTTGCAGAGGCAGAGATTGACAGTAGCTCAAGGTTGATGCTGTATAGGAGATATTCCCATGTTTAATGCAGTACCAATATCCTGTCCTAACCAGTCCTGTATGCTTCAGTACTGGAGAACAATAGTACCTAGATGCAGTCACTGCAGGTACAACTCTCGGTGGCTGGCACCAAGGTAAATGCAGCCTCATGAGCCACTTGAGTTGTGTCCCTGTCAGCTATATACCGCATGCCTGGTCACTGGAACTAACGGCATCATTAGCCACAGTGGTATATGTGAAAGCATACCAGTTGACTGTAATTGAAAAAGAGCCACCCCAAGTGAAGCTTTGGAAAAGTAGCATGCCATGCAAGATCAAAAATAATGTGAGCTATATGGTCATGTATGTCTGCCTGAGCCAGATACTTATGCCTCCATCAAGCATGATGTAGCTAGAAAGGTATACATCTCTATATGACATGAAGTCCATTAGTATACAATACAATGCAAATATCCTGTTCCTTCTTTCCATATTGCTGAACAGTAGGTAACGAGCAGTATACTTCAGTAACTGAACAACACAGGTAATATGAATCGTAGGATAGTCACTAATATTTTTTCCACTAGTTACAGCATTAACCTAGTATGTGATGGAAATTGTGCTGTGCAACCTTAAACACATTATAGTAGAGAGTCAATTATCCAAACGTTGATTATCAGAAATGTCAATTATCCGGATGCAGCCCTTTCAAATTTTTTGGGTAGGAAAATTCATAAAGTCCGAATATGTAAAATACTTATTCGCTTGTGTGTGTTTTTTGAGCTTGTAGCCCGCTCATATGTGAAAAATATTCTTTATTGTCCAATGCATTCACTGAATCATTGAAAAGCATGCAGAAAAAACAAGATTTTTGCAGTTTTTTATCTGGTTCAATGTATGTTCGATTATCCAAACAGTTTGATTATCCAAACTATCCTAGGTCCCAATTAGTTCAAATAATCGACTCTCTACTGTACTTGTATCAGAACAGCAGCATGGCAAATAACCATAATAATAATTTAGTAAAATAGCACTTAATGTATTTAAACACAGGATGAAATGATCTATGAAAACAGAGCCAACTAGTTTTTAGCTTTCTTCTGAACATCCGTATGGATACCAGCCAACTTTTCTGTGTAGATTTATACTGTTTAGCCCCTGTTCATATTTAATCACTCTTACCTGAACTGAATGTCTCTGAATGCCACAATTAATTGATTCTGTAAGCCGGGTCTATATTAGATCACCGAATGCTTCAAAAAGCGAACAGTGATTAATAGACCCTATGTAAGCGAAAGCTTACAATGTCGAAGTGTCAGAACAGCAATTTTTTTCCAAGGGAAAAAAAATCGCTGTTCCAACAAAAAAAAAAATAAATAAAATAAAAAACAATTTCAAACATGACATTAAGTGGGGGGCTTTGCCCCCCATATCCTCTCCTACTTAAATATACCAACTCCGAGACTGCACTACAGTGCCGAAAACAGCAAAGTACCGAAGCAGCCAGTTCACTTAACAGCCACTTTGATATTTTGTGTTTTCAGCCTTTTAAGTTCGACCAAGACACATTCGAAAGAATGCATCTTTGGTGTTCTAATATAGATCCTGTAAGTCAGATGCTATAAGGGATTGCAGATAAACAGCTGAATTTACATTAGAGGCCTTTAAAAAAATTATGTTTGTCATGATCTTGCTGCCATTCTCACTTTAAAAACTGGAATACAGATAATAGCAGAGCAGTGTAGGCAACTTAGTGCAGATGCAGAAAGAGGACCTACACCATTGAGTAGATGTGGTCAGAGGAGGAACACCATGCATGTATATCTGTTGTAACTCTCTATCTGTTGTAGGTCCTCTAAACGTAGGGTACATACTGAGAAAATAGGAAGTGATCCTGATGGGTCATTGTAATAGCTCCCAGGTGTTGGAGGGGAGGCTGCTTGCAATGTTTGCAGTGGAAAAAATAATACACATTGTATCTAAAGTCACTTCTGTATACTAATCACTGAGGAATATGTTCTGATGTATGAAGTGTGCTGTGGTGCTGAGATCAGATGATATGTTACAAACAAAATCATCATTCTGTAGCAGCACTGTAAAAGATGTACATAGTGACATGCAATCACTAGAACTCAGGTTACTTGGCGGGGGCATGCACAGCTGCATCTGGTGGTATCGTTATGGTATGGTACACCTGTGCACCATTGTGGATACTGCATGCATACGATGGCAGCCAGCTATACTGTTACCTTGGTCAGTGACAGCACTGTGCATGTGGATTTCACAGTGTTAGTGGCACATCCCTTATTTTCCATCACAGTTTCATTACTGTATAAGTACGTTATTGACAACAGTGATTTTTACTGATACAATCAAAGTCACTCCTTCTTCACCACTTTTCATTGATACCCTTGAAAGCTGCACAACTAGGCGTGTTTATTGTTGGATATATACGCTGATAATACAGTGCATATGTACGCATGTGTGAGCTGGGTGTTCTACATCTTATGCTATATAATTCTGATTCATGTTCATTTGCAGCATATGCAGAATGAGAGGAGGACAATGCTAGTCACCACAGAAGGGAAGGGTGGCTGTCAGTTCAGCATTCTGAGATCTCCTTGCCATTATTGTTCATATCCTGTATTATTATTACCTATTGCAATACACCACAGTTATCCTCCCACTGTGCCTGCCCATTGCCTGAGAAACAATATTCCACCCCCCCCATGTGGTGGAGATAAGTCACATGACAGGAAGAGCAGATGTTGTCCCACCCAGATAGGCCTGTCCCCCAGGCATCAACATTTGTGGCAGGCTGCACAGGTCACCATCTACATGGACTCTCTTTTAAAAAACTTAGCAGAGGTAGCCATGGCATAGTTGCTGTCACTGCATCTTGAACACAGAGACCTCTTCTTGAAGAGCATTATTGATATGCACATCTGGGGACTCAAGGCTTCTAACCAGGCTGACCACATCCATAACCAAAATTCAGCTGCTGATACTGAATTTTCACAGGCCTCCCCCCAAACACAGAATGAATGGTTAAAGGACAACAATGGGAATCTGTTATTAAATGCTTAACTTGTCTGTCCTTTTTCTCCCTTTTTACAGTCTCTGCTATGAATAAACAACAACACAGCATTTAAAATATTTTAAATTGACTGTTTCTGTCCACTACAACAGCACCTTAATCTATTGTGGTGCTTTCACTTTCAAAAAACTTTAATCCTGCCCTGGAAAAGCTTGTTGCAGTCTCCAATTCATTGATGTCCTCAAGGCCAATGAATACAGGTAGTTTTCTGGACAGTTCCTTCCACAAACTGACATCACCACAACCGTCCTAAAAATCTCACCCATGTCACAGCTCCCTGGTCCTTGTCCTACCCATACAGAAAGTAAAGGCTAGAGAAAGAAAACAGTACAAGTCAAGTCTCCTGCTTTGAGCTGTCAATCACAGCAGGTAACAGCTCAAATTACCCTTAGCACTTTGACAGCTAGGGAAGTTAAGTGTGAAGGGGATGGCAGATGAGTCAAAGTAGTACAATTCAGGCTTCTCAAAAGACTAAAATTTAGCCATTCTAAAAAGAATCAGTAGTAAAAAGCACTTTGAAAGTCTGTTCTGTGGCATTTGCACTATGTGTTTTAAGTAGTCATTTAACGGAATGAAATGTTACTTAAAACTGACTGAAAGACACCAATGTATGCATGTAAAATCAATGCAGTAACAGGAGCTTTAGGAAGAAAGAGGCCTGTGTGATGTAATTTTTTACAGACAAGCACTGCATTGTGGGATACTTAGAAGCAGCCTAAACAATCAGGATCACTTCAAGATGCTAGATTCCATGTGGTCAGACTCAGAAATTATGTATAAAAATATTTAAAAGCCTGTAAATAGTCCCAGAATGATATTAAAATGTAAGAAACACCAAGCCATGATGAAATAAACATGTTTTTTGAGTCAGTTGCTGCGGTTCTCCTTTAAGTACCAGCCTGGACTCAACTGTCCACCCAGCTATCTCTACAAATGGTTTACATGTTTACACATTTTGTGTACATTATGTTACTGTATTCTTCACTAAAGCTGATTTGATTATATACCCAAGTCTGTATCATCATGATGTCTATGTCAACATATATTCTAATATAATGTATGCAACAGATACCCTATGTCACCTGCATAGTTATGTTTGAAAGTCTGACTTTACTCCCCATGTGCTCTGTACATTCCTTTGTCACATATTTTAGCCATTGGTGACCTTTAGATGGTTAGGTGAGCATGGTGTTTTGTGAAACATATATATATGTCTTCAGCTGTATGTATGACACCAACTCCTGACAGTTTTATTTTATTTTGTGTTACTACTGCATGTAACATTGCATCCCCACCTGCACCACCACCACCTTCACTAGTTGCTACTTAAGTCAGCTACATGGTTTGGCAATCATTTCAGTGAGCCATTGCTACTTGTACCAGTAGTGACACAAAACCAGTCCTCGTACATTCTTGTCAACCCAGCTAATTCAGAACTGGGTGATTATACGGGTCTACTTTAGACAAAAGCAAACGCAATCTCTCGAACGCTCATATGAGCGAATAATCATAACATCGGAAGTGGCATTTTGGAATTGCAGTACAGTGAAGAGTGGGATATCTACCCTTTCCTCACTGCAGTGCGACCTCGGAGTAGGAATATATATTTTATCGGTGGGGGGGGTGCAGCCTCCCACAATACAAATTTTGAAGTTATGATTATTCACTCATATGAGCGTTCGAGAGATTGCATTTTCGTTTATCTGACATAGACCTGATTATACTTATTGTTCTGTGGATTTGTTGCTGCATATTCCTTTACAACATATTCACAGTTTTCACAAGTACCCAAGCACAAGTTTTGCCCCATACACTGTAATTAGCACTGTACCTTGCTCTGCATCCTCTAACTTGATCACCTATTACTGTAAGTTACCATACTAATTTTAGCAAACAAAATGCTATACTTTGTGGCATTCCTTTTTTATGGTTTCCAGAGAAAGGTCTTCATTATTAAAATAATATGTATTTGTCAGTTTGCTTGTCTGTTAACATGGTGGACAAACTGATCCAATACACCTTTTTCATTCTTGTTCATTTAGTAGTCTTGGTAGGAAGGTTTAACTGAAGTTAAACTACTGCATTTTAAAAGTGTGCACAAGGTTGTGCTTGCATGCAAATATTTAATAATTTCTATGTTTAAGTTCTGCCAAACTGCTACTGCTTGGCTCTCTGATGTGACAGCAGCTAAATAAATCGCCTACTGCTCAAAAATGGATGCTTTATACTTTCATTCTTTTATCTGTGCATTAAATTTTAGTTAGATGAACAGAAAGTTTGAGAAAACTCTCCAGAAGTAGCCAGTTTGCATCCTTTAAAAAAACAGCAGTTAAATTATTATTGCATTGCAAATTAAGGAACAAAAAGACACTGCCTTTGTGGCTGTAATATAATGTCTCCTATGCAGAGCCAAAAGAATAATAAAAGCAGCTCAGTGCTTTCCTAGTCAAGCTTCAGTAGCTGTATTAAAATGCAAAACTCATACTGACTATCAAAGCTTAGGGAAATAGCACCCATTTAATTAGGTATTTGCACAGCTCTACAAACCATAACTAATAAAGCCATTTTGTGCTGCCTCACCAAACTGTACATATTCTCAAGTCTTCTGCACTTTGTCAAGTTAGTTTGAGTTCCTGAAATGTATGCTAATATAGAAAAAAAAATTCTCTTTCCTGGGGCAGTGATGTTTGCACATCTTGACTTGAATCCTATGGATTATACCCAGCCCCAGCTCTTATAGGTTCATAGGTTCATAGGTCTATACTAGGCTATCTGCCCTAAGGCATTTACAAGCCTAGCCCAAATTTTTGTGGCTTACGCCACCCCTTATATGAAAAAATACTGTGCCCATTAGTTTGTTGTGCCTCTGTCCAGCAGTGACACAGAGATGATTCCCGGGATAAACCTACGATCTCCCATCCACAGGTCAAGATTTCTCTTGAACAGAGCCAGTGAGGTGCTCTGCCTCACATGGACCGGGATTTTATTCCACAGCATAGGGAATCTCTGAGTGATAAATCTATCCCTCCAGCACGTCCTATTTATATCCATGCTAAGGTTTAAGTCGCTTGCTCTAGTGGTATTGGTGGATTTGGATTTTTTGAGGTGGAGCATGTCCATTAATTCCGGGTTGGACATGGCCTTGTATGTCAGGCACATGTCACCTCTGAGCAGATGGTATGCAACTGAATAGAGCTGGAGTTTCTTCAATCTGGCAGCATATGACAGATTTTGGAGTCCCTTTATCCTTTTGGTGAGGAACTTTTGGGGTCTCTCCAATTACTGCAGATGTCAGGTGAGATACATCCCGAATGGGGCATTGTACTCGA
Source organism: Protopterus annectens (assembly GCF_019279795.1). NCBI lineage: Eukaryota > Metazoa > Chordata > Ceratodontiformes > Protopteridae > Protopterus > Protopterus annectens. The sequence goes on along the minus strand of NC_056725.1, from coordinate 1,523,673,210 downwards.
TCATTGGTCTGATAAGTGAAGAGTACAGGGGAACAATGACCTCACTAGATCTGGATGTGAATCCCTTCATGATCAGGTAGGCAATGTAGAATGTCTTTCTAACCACTTTAGCAACGTGAGTGTCAAAAGAAAGGCCACTGTCAACCTGGGTCCCCAGGTCCCTGATAACCTCTTCTGTGCTTAGTGGATTGCCACCTATATGGTAGCTTGGGGTTACCTTGTTTTTCCCGAAGGGTATGACTATACATTTTTTGGTGTTTTACTTCAGGCCATGGCTCTGGCACCAGCTATCTGTTTCCGTGAGTCCCTTCTGAAGGATATCCGTGTCCGATGCACTTTCCACTATGGCGCCCAGTTTGCAGTCGTCTGCAAACTTTGTCAGCCAAAGTCCTCCCATGTTGGCCTGTACTTCTGAGAAGTAGATGCCGAACAATAGGGGGCCAAAGACTGAGCCCTGTGGGACACCACTTGTGACCGGCTTGGAGTCTGACATAGCGCCAGCAACTCTAACCCTGTAGGTTCTGTCCTTAAGCCAGTTTGCAACCCATCTTGTGACATATGGGTTTACATTTAAGCTGGTAAGTTTTTCTACAATACCCGAGTGGGGTATTGTGTCGAAGGCCTTTGCAAGGTCAAGGTAGGCTGTATGGACTGCCTTTCCCTCATCAATGGCCTTGGTGACTGTTTCGAAGAAGTCGACCAAGTTCAAAAGGCATGATCTGCCCTTGACGAAGCCAAACTGGGTCGGGTCCAATGTCTGCAAGTCCCCTATATCTTTGTTTATGAGCTCCATTATGATCCTCTCCATAGCTTTGCAGACTAGACTTGTTAAGCTTATGGGGCAGTAATTACCAGGGTCCGTAGAGGCACCGCCTTTGTGGAGTGGGACCACAGTTGCCGTACGCCACTCCTTGGGCACGTATCCTGTGGTAAGGCTGAGATTAAACAGCTGCCTTATGTGCGGGTTTAATTCCTCATTTAGCTCATGTAGCACACAGCAAATCCCCACTATCTGTTCACCCATGTGTTTTATTAAAACAAAAATTCTGAAATACCTCTTCAGTCAGAGACCTTTAAGATAATATTTACATCAGAGTTCTAAGTACTCCTTAACTGTTTAAAATGGCAGTGTTTTAGTTTTTTTTTCTTCATTTGAGTGATGTTTGTAATCTAAAGTATATTTGTGCAGAAATGTGCTGTTAAATCATCTTATATTTTTATAAAGGAACATATTATATATAAGAAAACACAAGGAATAAACACAGAAAATCAGTTGAAAACCGGAAGCAGTCCTAAGTCATCACTTCTGTCTACTCATTCAGCTCTGTAGCTCAAATGACCCAGGTTCACTTAGCAGCCTGAACGGTTGAGGAACTGGTCCAGGAGTCTGAAAGTGAGCAGCCCATGCCAGTTGGCCCATCTGGAGGGGGTGAGCAGTCTGATCTGCTGCCAGCCAGACACATAGCTGGGGTTGGGTATACAAGTGTAGTGAAAAGAGCAGAAGGTGAATGCACACCAAGCAGTATGTGCTATAGTAGCCAAGCAACAGGAGTATGCAGTGAAGGATAACAGGAGTTAGGGCGAAAAGAAAACCTTTAAGGCTGCCCACATGGTGCTCCCATATTGAGAACAAATGGCCAAGAGGCAGAATATAGCCAAAGATTAAAAAAATAATCTTCTCTACACTCTCAGTCACACTAACAACTTGGTATAATTTTTCTTTTACTGCAATGCATTCATCCTTCTCTGGGTCACTTAGTTTACATTGGCAGATACGAACACAAAAAAAAAAATATATATATATATATATATATATATATATATATATATATATATATATATATATATATATATATATATATATATATATATATATATACATATATTAACAGCAAACTTAAGTGTTCCGCTTGGGAAATGCAAGCAAAATGCAAATATACAAACCACACCCAATGTCAGCAGAGTTGGTTTATTCAATATGTATTAAAGTAATTGAGAACTTTTAATTTTATAAATAATGCCTGGTTGAGTGGTGAAATGCCATGCATTAAGAACAAGGTTGAAAAAAAATGTGCCAGATAATATAAAGTTCATTAAGCATTATGAAAAGAACAGGCATACACAATAAATGAATATAATGAAGTTAGGGTGTATTATAGAAATATAAGAGGGAAGAAGCGTAGGGTACAAACAGTAGAACTTTGGAACTGCAGAGAATCTGGTAAGGGCAAGAACAGGGATGGTGTCAGTGAGAAGTAAGAAACTAAATGAATATTGAAGAGGGTTCTTAGGGTCATGGAAATGAATTATAGAATGCAAAAGGTGGGGAGTGAGAAAAACTGATACATGTTGAAGTTCAAAAGAAAGAGAAATATACAAACTGGAAAAGTACAACAAAACTTGTGCTTATTTAGCTAGGCCAGTTAACTCTATGATTACAGCAACAACTGATTGCTAATAGTTCTAGTGACATTAAAACATATCCCGGTGTACAGTTCTTTTCTTGTTTTAAAAAGGGATTATAACATACAGACATCTGTACAAAACTGTGCCAACCATACTTCTCAACTGTACAGATTTTCACAGAATCTAGATATTTGCCTCATATTTTTGGTCCATTTTTTCATAAAATTGAGGTTTTCTGGCAAATTAGTGGCAAATCATTTAAGATTGAAGTTAGAAAACAATGGTAGAAGTTTGAGTTTCAGACTTCATATCCTTCAGAATATCCATGCTAATGCAAAACCTGTTATTCTAGCAACTTTCTAGTTCAACAGCTCCCTTTCTTTAAAACCAATTTTGGCTGATAGGTAAAAATTCTTACATCATCTCAGAGGGATTTTTACTGTATTAATATGCAACGAACTTAGGACACTAGATCATGCAGGATTATTCATTTCTATACAATGAAAAACAGATGAAATATAAGGCACGAAGCCCCATAGATCATGATGGATAGGGAGCTTTAAAGCAGGAGCTAGGTTACAGTTATGGTTCGATTTTTACGAACCAATAGTGAGTGAGAGCTGTTATTTGGATACATTATTCAATAGGCGAAATAGAGAGCTTGATGCTAGAGTCTTACAGGCTCCGTAGTTTTTAAGAAGAGATAGACACTACATCGTCTTGAAACATATGAAGTATATTATATAAGTGATTTTCAAAATAGTAAAGTTGTTTATTTTAGCTTTTGAACATCACCGCACCAGCACTTTAAGGTTAATAGTTTTTGCATCGCTGCAATATGTCTAGATGATTGCGTATGGTGATGCAGCGAAGACCTTTAGCTTTTGATATGCTTTTAAACGCAATTAGGCAGTTTTATTAAACACAATAGCTGATGAATAGGCTGATCAGTTTTGATTTAGAGCTATATAAGTGTAAAACACTAGGTAGCAGTGGAATCAAGCATTTTTATCATTTATGTTCCATAGGCACCAGCCCGCAGCCTTTCGGCATATATGACATGTGTCCCAAATGAATCTATACAATACAGTTTAGTAGGTTGAGAATATTGTCCAGCCACTAAACACAGTATTATACATGTTTGTATTATTTTTTGTTGGTACAGTTAACAGTGACAGACACATAATATCTTCAACTCATACATCTATTTTTGTTCACTCCAGTTTGATCAAATAATGATCGTTATGAATGGCTTCCTTTGAGAAGCGTTGGTATTGTCATTTACGGAAGTTGAACAATCATTTGAATATGGACTTAGTTTGTAGGATTGGAGTAGAATGTTACTAGATTTTTTAGCCTGATGCAAAATTTTTAAATTTGGAATGTTTATTCATTGCAGCAATTGAGGTTTTGGCTGCGTGAAGTAACAAATGTCTGATACACTTGTGTCAAATACCATATGTACTTGAATGCAGAAGGAGCATTATTCCGAGCAAATAATCATGTTTGGTTATTAGCATAGAGTCATAATTGTAAATATCACGGTTAGCTTGACACGTGGTTTAGACGAAATGACAACTCGATGTTATGTTGGTATGGTTGATTTAAAGTAATATTTTATAGTCAAGATTTTATCTTATTTTATTTTAATAAGTGTTCCAAAAAATTTTCAATTATACTTAATATATAAATTAATTAATTACATTATGTAAACAGCGATGAAATGTGTTCCGCTAGTGGAGATGTTTAAGTATTTTCATTCTTCTCCTTTAACTTTAAACGGGCAATTAAGCCTTGATTGGGAAAGTTTTGTTACAGGTTGTGACTTGTTTTAAAAAGTAAGCAGTTTGTGAATGCATTGAGATCTGATGAAGCGTGCATATACAGCACGTGAAAGCGCTTATCTTTTTTATACCTTGTATCGAATAAAAGAAATTGGGACTTCTCGTGGTGTGTCCAGCTGTTTTTTACACAACTTCCTGACCAGTTACGTTGCAGCAGGACACTTTAGAGTTCGGAAACATTGTTTTCGTTTGTTTAACTTTCTAAGTTTGTAAGAGCAGTATTTAAAAATTGCCCCTATTTTTGGACCTTTGTCCCATTTTTATTTATGGCTTTGTCCAGATTTCTTGCTCTAAGAGGTTGAGAGGTATGGTGCCAACACATTTAGCTCTGTCATGGACATAAGGTGTTATCCATTCAAATTATAAGCCCTATCTATTTATGTCTTATGGATGGTCCTAGTGAGACACTGATATAGCAGACACTTCATATACGCATTCTAGTACTATAATGTAATATGCTATAAAAACATTACATACCTGCTTTGCTTGTGTATGTCACATACATTTATCTATCTGGGATTTTTTTTATTCCCCTTACTAGGCAGTCATGGCAGTTTCATGAGTCCTGCAGTTGTACAGATGCAAAAATCCTTTTCTAAGTGTTCAAAGGGCAATATATGTTATTAATAATGCAATATACCTTACTATTTTGTTCAGCATGAATATCAGTATGCTCCAATATATGAAGCAATAGTGACACATTAAAAACACACAAACAAACTGGTAAAGTACACTCCAAACGATATAACACCAAATCGAACAAGTCCAACAAGTCCAACGGCCCAAAGGTGAAACACAAAAAAGTTTAATATGAAGTGCTTTTCGTCACTGTTAATACAGTAACTTCATCAGATCAAGTAAAAAAGCTTCAAGGCATGTTTAAATACCAAATACAAATAATGTCACATGCTAAAAAGCTTTCTATCACCAACCAAGGCTGTATATGCACATGTTGTTAAAGAGAGACTACAACCAAAATGTTAATACAATTTAAAATACACTACACTGTTTTTAGTAAAAAAATAAATATATAACAGAACCTATATATTCTATGAACTTACATAATAAAAACTGATGTCACACTTTCTAGTGCAACATCATCTTTTTAAACTTTTTAGTTTAAGCAAACAGATGATGTTACATGCTTCATTAAGGCCTGGACTAGAAAAGGCATTAAGTCTCAACTGCCAAGCTAGTTACGTTCCTCTAGAAGTAAATTTACTGGACCACCCCTAACATCTAACTGAACTTGGTCTATTGCTTTAAACATAAACTTATGTCCCCCACTCAAATGTGAGTGTTTAGCAAGAGAGTTATCACTTTTGTTTGTATCAATTGCATGGGTATGTTCGTACACTCTGTCACGGAGCCTACACTCTGTTTTCCCAATGTAGAAAGCTGTACAGGATGTACACTTAGCGATGTACACAACAGACTTTGAGTTACAATGGAATTTGTGATTCAGTTCAAACTTCCTCCCATTGATGGTAAATGTCTTACCTACATCCATAAATTTAAACATCCTACACATGCCACAAGAAGACATGCCTGAATATCTATTTACACTCGTTAGGTCTTTCCCTTCTAGTAAATTTTTAAGGTTAAGACCTCTTTTAAAAACGAGTTTAGGGACACTTCCTAGTTTTGCAGTTAAAAGTTTGTCATTACTGATGAGTTCCCAGTTTTTATATAATATAAATCTAACTTTGTCACTGTCCTTACAGTATGTAGTTATAAAGCTAGTTCTATAGTTAGACATTGTATTAGCATTAGTCGAGTCTAACTTTTGGCTCATATTCCAAGAGTTAGAACCACTGGCTTCCTGCTCAGTTTCAATAGTCAATGCTGATTCACTCAGTATGGGCTTAATTATCCCGTTGTAACTTTTATATTGCACTTCGTCTACTAGTGAATCGATAAGGTTAATTGGGTATCCCCGATGTTGAAACATGTTACTCAGTAACTTACATTCATCAGTGAAGTCAGCCTCGAGGGAAACCATTTTAGCTGCTCTAATAGGTTGACCCTTAACAATGGAACATTTTTGTGTAAAAGGATGGCTACTTTTAAAGTGAAGAAATGAGTTACAATAAGTGTCCTTTCTAAAAATTTTTGACACAAACCTGTTGTTCACTACGTCCTTGATTAACCTAATATCAAGGTAGTTAATGAAATCACAGTTGAAATTAAAAGTGAAATCAAGAAAGTCGGTCGTATGGTTTAAATAATCAACAAAGATTTGTGCCTGCGTTCCATCGCCTCTAAAGACAATGAAAATGTCGTGCAAAAAATGGGTATAGTATATAAGGTTGGTCATCTGTTGGGAATTGTTAAAGATTAATTTTTTTTCCCAGTATGCCATTACTAAATTAGCCAGGCTAGCCCCACAAGGTGAACCCATGGCCACTCCCCTCTTCTGGAGGTAAAATTCCTTGTTAAAGGTAAAGAAATTGTTAGTGAGGATTATTTCTACTAATACCTTTATAAGGTATATCTCGTGAACCGGTGCCCCCTTAGCTTTAAGCATCAAGCTCACCCATTCAACCCCTTCAAGGTGGGGAATCGAGGTATAAAGTTTTTTAACATCGATGGTTAGAAGGTTGTTGTCCCTGTGGAACTCTAGGTCGTTAATGTTTTGCAAAAAGGTCCAAGAGTCTTTACAGACCTGCAGTTCAGACACAAAGTATCTCTGCAAAATAGTGTCCATTACCTTCGCGCAGGGGATATGTAATTGAACCCCTTCTATCTATGAGGGGTCTCATAGGGGGGTTTGACAAATCCTTGTGCACTTTGGGGATAACAGACATAATGGGAATTTTTGGCCATGGGATTGACATGTAATTAAACATGTCGATGTCAATTTTTGCCTCTATGAATAAATCATTTAAGTAACTTCTGATACGACCATAAGCTACATTGATTTCGTTCAGTGAAACTTTAGAGTAGGCATCACTGTTCAAAAGTATTCCCATTCTAGTGTTGTAGTCCACAAGGTCAAAGATGGCCAAACCACCCCCTTTATCCAGTTTAACCACCCTCACTTGAAAAGATCTTAATGTATGTAAAGCTGAAACCTCCTCTCGAGTAACATTGTCATTCCTAACCCTTCTGGTGTTAGTATACCCTTGAGCATAAACAGTATGTCTCAAATCAAGTTCACAAACGTTTTCAAAAATGCTGAGTACAGGGTGTAAATATCCTGGGGACCCTAAATACCCGGTCACAGTCGAACATGTTATCAAACAAAACAGTTAGGTTAAGTTTCCTAACAAAATGTTTTAGGTCCATAATAGATTGTACAGTATTCAAATGTCTACTAGGGACAAATGTATTGCCTTAGCAAGAAAGTCAATAAGCACTGGGTCTGTACTAATAGATGAATAATTAAAAATATTAAAGTCCCCAGCAGAATTTTTCACAATTTTAACATTCAAAGAGCAATCCTGTGTTATCTTCTGTGTCTGTTGTTGTGCTGTTTGTTTTTCTGATTCTGGTGGTATTGTCTCTTTGGGATGGCTCCAGGGTGTTTGGCATTGTGAAAATTTGGGTTACTGTCACAGTCGTTGACACCTTGTTGGTTAGCAACCGAATGGCCATTTTAATTTCAGATCCGTTCACTGCATCTCCGTGTCCCTATCAGGACTAACTTCACCCCCATCTTCAGTGATGACAATATTAGAGTTATTACACTCCTGTTATGGGGAGTTATTAGTGGCATTAAACACCCCCACTTGGGCTGATGATGGTCTAGGGTAAGCTGTACCATTATTGTAAACTAAACAGTATCACTTTATTTTTTTAATTTTGTTGTTCTTTAATCTGTCCAGCGGTTTGTCTATGCTGGAAAAAGACCTTTCATAGTCATATTTGTATCTTGAGAAATCTGTGTTTGAAGTAATGTCACTGTTCAAATCTGACACTTACTTAGTCAATTCCTCAATTTGAATAAAGAAGTGCTTAATCAACAGCTGCATTAAGTCAAATCCCTGTTGGTCAAACAGGGAATTAAGTTCCAGATGGAAAGAGGAATCGGCTACTAGTCCCATGGGGTACTGGTAGAACCGTAACCCCTTTGGAACAACACGCTTGTGTAAACATTCTTTAAAATAAACTACTTCCAGTTGGAGTTTTTTAAGCTTAAGTAGCTTTTGGTCAAGTAATTTTAATTTATCAATTAACGAGCGGGAACTAAACTGTTGGTTCTCGGTGTTATCGGGCAGCTGCTCCTGACTTTGGCCAAAACCTGTCGAGAACTTTGTGTTGTTGTTAACCCAATCATTAAAATGTGGAGCCCCTATTAGCCCCACACCACTCTATGTGTTCCCTTGCTCGTTTACATGAGTAACAGTGTTGACAGTCAACCCTCGTAGTGACTGCTGGGCTGGAGGTATAGAAACGTTGATATTAGCTAGAGGAGAACCACGACCCTGGTTGTTACTGGCAAGTTGCAAATTAGTAGCTCCAAACACACCTCCTTGCTGGGAGAGAGCAATGCCAGAATTAACCTGCTGAGAAAAACCCCATTGTATATGCAGTTCTTCTGCCAAGACCAAACGGGAAATGATGGAATCCACACACTTAGATAAAGCGTTAAGCAAGGATGTAACGTTCAGCAAGTCCGTCTGTGGTTGAGATAAACCAAACAGATTAGGGCTGCTTGGACTGCTAGAAATACCAGACGCCATAGACAAGTACACTCAAACAAACTGGTAAAGTACACTCCAAACGATATAATACCAAACCGAACAAGTCCAACAAGTCCAACAGCCCAAAGGTGAAACACAAAAAAGTTTAATATGAAGCGCTTTTCGTCACTGTTAATACAGTAACTTCATCAGATCAAATAAAAAAGCTTCAAGGCATGTTTAAATACCACATACAAATAATGTCACATGCTAAAAAGCTTCCTATGGTTGTTACTGGCAAGTTGCAAATTGGAAGCTCCCAACACGCCTCCTTGCTGGGAGAGAACAATGCCAGAATTAACCTGCTGAGAAAAACCAAGACTGTATATACACATGTTGTTAAAGAGAGACTACAACCAAAATGTTAATACAATTTAAAATACACTACACTGTTTTTAGTAAAACATAAATATTTAACAGAACCTATATATTCTATGAACTTACATAATAAAAAATACCAGTTTGTTTGAGTGTACTTGTCTATTGTGTCTGGTATTTCTAGCAATCCAAGCAACCCTAATCTGTTTGTTTTATCTCAACCACAGATGGACTTGCTGAACGTTACATCCTTCCTTAACGCTTTATCTAGGCGTGTGGATTCCATCGTTTCCTGTTTGGACTTGACGGAAGAACGGCATATACAAAGGGGTTTTTCTCAGCAGGTTAATTCTGGTGTTGCTCTCTCCCAGCAGGGAGAACGTTTGTGAACTTGATTTGAGACATACTGTTCATGTTCAAGGGTATACTAACACCAGAAGGGTCAGAAATGACAATGTTACTCAAGAGGAGGTTTTAGCTTTACATACATTAAGATCTTTTCAAGTGAGGGTGGTTAAACCGGATAAAGGGGGTGGTTTGGCCATCTTTGACCTTGTGGACTACAACACTAGAATGGGAATACTTTTAAACAGTGATGCCTACTCTAAAGTTTCACTGAACAAAATCAATGTAGCTTATGGTCGTATCAGAAGTTACTTAAATGATTTATTCATAGAGGCAAAAATTGACAATGACATGTTTAAATTCATGTCAATCCCATGGCCAAAAATTCCTTTTATGTTTGGTATCCCCAAAGTGCGCAAGGATTTGTCAAACCCCCCCCCCCCCATTGAGACCCCTCATAGATGGAAGGGGTTAAATTACATATCACTGCGCAAAGGTAATGGACACTATTTTGTGGAGATACTTTGTGTCTGAACTCCAGGTCTGTAAAGACTCTTGGACCTTTTTGCAAAAGATTAATGACCTTGAGTTCCACAAGTACAACAACCTTCTAACCATTGATGTTAAAGACCTTTATACCTTGATTCCCCACCTTGAAGGGGTCGAATCAGTGAGCTTGATGCTTAAAGCTAAGGGGCACCGGCTCACGAGATATACCTGATAGAGGTATTAGTAGACATAATCCTCACTAACAATTTCTTTACCTTTAACAAGGAATTTTACCTCCAGAAGAGGGGAGTGGTCATGGGTTCGCCATGTGGGGCTAGCCTGGCTAATTTAGTAATGGCATACTGGGAAAAAAAATTCATCTTTAACAATTCCCAACAGATGACCAACCTTATATACTATACCCATTTTTTGCACAACATTTTCATTGTCTTTAGAGGCGATGGAACGCAGGCACAAATCTTTGTTGATTATTTAAACCATACGACCGACTTTCTTGATTTCACTTTTAATTTCAACTGTGATTTCATTGACTACCTTGATATTAAGTTAATCAAGGACGTAGCGAACAACAGATTTGTGTCAAAAATTTTTAGAAAGGACACTTATTGTAACTCATTTCTTCACTTTAAAAGTAGCCATCCTTTTACACAAAAACGTTCCATTGTTAAGGGTCAACTTATTAGAGCAGCTAAAATGGTTTCCCGCGAGGCTCACTTCACTGATGAATGTAAGTTACTGAGTAACATGTTTCAACACCGGGGATACCCAATTAACCTTATCAATTCACTAGTAGACGAAGTGCAATAAAAAAGTTACAATGGGATAATTAAGCCCATACTGAGTGAATCAGTGCTGACTATTGAAACCGAGCAGGAAGATAGTGGTTCTAACTCTTGGAATGAGCCAAATGTTAGACTCGACTAATGCTAATACAATGTCTAACTATAGAACTAGCTTTATAACTACATACTGTAAGGACAGTGACAAAGTTAGATTTATATTATATAAAAACTGGGAACTTATCAGTAATGACAAACTTTTAACTGCAAAACTAGGAAGTGTCCCTAAACTCATTTTTAGAAGAGGTGTTAACCTTAAAAATTTACTAGACAGGAAAGACCTAACAAGTGTAAATAGATATACAGTGATGTCTTCTTGTGGCATGTGTAGGATGTGTAAATTTATGGATGTAGGTAAGACATTTACCATCAATGGGAGGAAGTTTGAACTGAATCACAAATTCCATTGTAACTCAAAGTCTGTTGTGTACATCGCTAAGTGTACATCCTGTACAGCTTTCTACGTTAGGAAAATGGAGCGTAGGCTCCATGACAAAGTGTACGAACATACCCATGCAATTGATACAAACAAAAGTGACAACTCTCCTGCTAAACACTCACATTTGAGTGGGGGACATAAGTTTATGTTTAGAGCAATAGACTAAGTTCAGTTAGATGTTAGGGGTGGTCCAGTAAATTTACTTCTAGAGGAACGTAACTAGCTTGGCAGTTGAGACTTAATGCCTGTTCTAGTCCAGGCCTTAGTGAAGCATGTAACATCATTTGCTTGCTTAAACTAAAAAGTTTAAAAAGATGATGTTGCAATAGAAAGTGTGACATCAGTTTTTATTATGTAAGTTCATAGAATATATAGGTTCTGTTATATATTTATGTTTTACTAAAAACAGTATAGTGTATTTTAAATTGTATTAACATTTTGGTTGTAGTCTCTCTTTAACAACATGTGTATATACAGCCTTGGTTGGTGATAGGAAGCTTTTTAGCTTGTGACATTATTTGTATTTGGTATTTAAACATGCCTTGAAGCTTTTTTACTTGATTTGATGAAGTTACTGTATTAACAGTGACGAAAAGCGCTTCATATTAAACTTTTTTGTGTTTCACCTTTGGGCCGTTGAACTTGTTGGACTTGTTCGTTTTGATGTTATAACATTACAAACACACTTTGTAAATTGTCTGCAAGTCATACTTTCACTTTCTGTACATGCATTATATTGTGATGAAGGCATAAATATGTAGGTCATATTGTGCCATGTGTGTGCCATTTGCAGCAGCACATATTTTGCTAGCATTGGTTTCTGACTGTGAACCATGGATAACAGCAATATAGATAATTTTTTATGACCCTCCTCCAAGTAAAGTGTTATGATTGACAGCTGTGACAACTGATGCAATATGACACAGTAAGGTCCCATGTGTACATGTGTTTACACCATCGTTTTGAAACAGGCATCTTGGTAACTTACAATATTTCATTACCACAGTCAAGTTACGTTTTAATTTCTGTGTACAACATGGCATAAAAATAAAATCTAACTCGATGTCACCAGCACAGGCATTATAGAATCATGCTTTTCACTGGATGATCTTTTATCTCTCCTAAGCACTGGGCATTCATGTCCACAATCCTCTGAGGGGGTGCAGTAGATATTCTGAGGTGTATAATTTTGTGCTGCACGGGTGCAACTGAGCAGTTTGAATATGTGCTTTAGTAAGAAACACCATCATAATATGGTAACAGTTTGTGGAATTTTACTGTATGTTTGTAGTTTCAGTGGACATTTTTTTGAGAATATGGCCTAGAGTGGATAAAGATGTGTATTTTTGTGCCTGTGAAGTAAATGCCAAAGTGCATTAAAAGGACTGTAAAATTATGAATGTGATCAGCTTGCTGTGCTGCTCCTGTACATTTCCAAATTATCATGCTAATGATTTTGCTTTATATGTCACAGATGTACCTGACCAATAGCATCAGAGTGCATTTGGATTTGAATTTGTCAGTATAATTAGAAGTTTTATTGTGAGGGAATGCTTAGTGTAGACCCACACATAGGTCAAGACTAAGTCTTTAATCAACATTAATTGCTATGTGATTGAGTAATTCCCATAACAGACATGTAGAATCATGGTGATTTTAGATGAAAACAGTTTATGCAGCAAATAGTTGTGGCTGTTGTGAGGGTAGAGGTAGAAAAAAGAGTGCTGATATCTGAACTTAAGACACTTTAGGGCACTTGAAATATAGGATACATTATTTTGGCACACAAATAAATGCTATGCATATTGTATGGTAATCTCATAGCACAAGGACACATGGCATGAAGGCACACATACATCAGCTTTTACCTAAAAAGTAGTTACACCATCTTTGTATTTTATTCTTCACAGAAGCCTGTTATGTAAATGTTCGTAGGCTCATAGGTTCATAGACGTTTACTAGACTAACAGCCCTAAAACCCTTACAAGCCTAGCCATATTTATCTTGAGTTGCCCTAGTTGTTAGTGGTTAAGGGAGTGAAATTCGCAGTGGTAAGGGTCTATGGTAATTAATACTGAATTCCTCTGTCCAGGAGGGACATGGGTGCCACCCCAGGAGTGAATTTTCAGTTACCTATTCATTGATCTAGGTTGCATTTGAAGAGGGTCAGAGAGGGGCTCTGTTTCACATGAACTGGAAACTTGCTTCAGAGAAGTGGCAGTCTCTGAGAGATGCATCTATCTCTCCAGCATGACCTGTTCATGTCAGAGGCTAGGTTAAGATCCCTGAGGTGAGTAAGCTTCCTGCAGTTTGATTTACGAATGTGTAGTATTTCCATCAGGGCTGGATCACACAGTGCCCTGTAATCCAGGCACAGATCACCCCTTAACAACCTGTAGGAGACAGAATACAGTGACAGGGCTTTCAGTCTTTCAGGGTGAGACTTGTTTTGTGTACCCTGTAATTTCTCGGTGAGAAACCTCTGTGGTCTCTCCACTTGTTGCAGGTGTCTGGTGAGGTACATGCAAAAGGGAGCACTGTACTCAATTATTGGTCTGATGAGGGATGAGTATAATAGAATTATAACATACTTAGATCTAGATGCAATGCCTTTACTTATAAGATGTGCCACATAGAAGGATTTCCTTACTATTGTGAACTCTTTAAAAGTGTAAAAGAAACTCAATAAGAGCTGGCAAACTCCACACAATCCTTCATTTAATGAGCGCTTTCGGTGGGGGCAATGCCTCACCTTCCTCAGATGAAACTAAAAACAATTGACCCTGTTTTTATACAGGCGTCTTGAAAATAAATTGAAGAAGTTAATTAATTAAACACAATCAATCATATAATAAAGAAAAGGATACAACCATATGTAAATTTAAAATCTCATGCTATAACACAATAAAAATGTTTAAAAACACTTTCAAAAAAACTACTTGGACAACGCCAAAAGCAGCAATCTGCCTATCTAAACTTTAAGTTTTAAGGACTAACATTATAGTATTCTAATAGTGTTCTAATAAATCTCCACACACATTAGATGCATTTTAAACACATTAGATGCATTTTAAAAATGTTTGTTTTAAAGCCACAGGACATGCATCATTAGGAGATGAAAGAGAGGAAAGTAGTGGAAGTCTGTTAGACCTGCTAGAAGCCATGGGTATTATATGCAGTTTGGTGTGGTGATGGAAATAGTACAAGTCACTGCTGGCAATACAGGCCCAAAAAGGTAGTAGTGCACCCCTAGCCCCAGCTCTAGTAGCAGACATCTTGGCAAGCTAGGGCAACTCTGTCTATTCATCAGCCAATGCAGACTCCACATAACAGGAATATTATGCCGAAATTAAGAAAATAACATTCACTAGCCAGGCTGCAGGCTTGTGCACAAGCTGCAGTGTTCTAGTTTCAAGTTAGAAAGCACAGATAAAGTGAATTACAGAAATCCAACCAGGAGGAGAATATAGCATGTACTCCCACAGAATGGTTGTCATATGGAATAAGGTGCTTGATAGAATAGTTGTGTAAAATATTACTATAATCATAGATGTCCTTCTCTTCACTGCTGCAGTATTCTTAACCTGAAGGATCTCCCCCTGAAGGCAACCTGACATTGGCCAATGTACAAGTCTTTTACTACTATAGGGTATGTGGGGCATTGCACATAGGCTTCTGTTGGACGTAGGCCATAAAAATGAGGTACACACGTACCATCCTCAGAACTGAATGCCCCAGGAAGAATGCCAGACTAAGGATCTAGAAGGCCAGTACATCCAAGCAGAACAATAGTCCGGGGGAAAGGAAGGAGAGATAGAATACTGCAGCAGTGAAGAGAAGGACATCTATAATTATGGTAAGATTTTACACAACTGTTCTATGTCATCCTATTCACTTGCTTCAGTATTCTTAACCTGAGAGAGACTGCCAAAGCTCAAAAGACAGAAGTGAAGAGGAAGGAGCAGAGGAGCTCTCAATGAAGCCATGTAAAAATGGCTTTTCAAAGCCATCTCTGGCTCTGTCTGCTTCAAGGATGGCATTGTTATCTAGGTCCCTGAAGAATGCCTTAGAGGAAGCCACAGCCCTGGTAGAGTGGGCTTTCATGGGTGAGGGTAGACTCTTTCCATGGAGTGTGTAACAAAGGCAAATCATCATTGAAATCCAAGAAGAAATAGTCTTCTTGGAAATGGGTACACCCAGATCCCTGGGATGAAAGTTCACAAATAGCTGATCAGATTTCCTGATAGATTTAGTCTTCTCCAGAAA
Organism: Protopterus annectens; assembly: GCF_019279795.1. Lineage (NCBI taxonomy): Eukaryota > Metazoa > Chordata > Ceratodontiformes > Protopteridae > Protopterus > Protopterus annectens. The sequence continues at coordinate 1,523,657,558 of NC_056725.1, read as the reverse complement.
AAAAATTAAGTTGTCTGTGTACATCTAAGGAGTGTCATACCTTCTCATTGTAGTTTTGTTGAGAAGGGAAGAAGGTAGGTAATTGAATAGATTGTGTCGCTCGTCCATCTCTAACATAGATGACAAGCAGGCAGGGTAGTTCATTTAGATGCTTTATTACATAGAAACACATCAAGATGGATAGCAGCATCATAAAATATGAACAAACTGATTAACAGACAGGCCTTACATACATACATGCTAACATCTCAACAGCTTACTACAAAATGGCAGTCAGGCTCACACATGCTCAGTATTTATACACTTGTGCAAGCCCTTGGATAGCTTCTTAAAGGTACATACACGCAACATTGATCTACAATCATCATCCCTTTCCACTTTGAATTGTAACCTTCTGCTTGGGTAATATACAAGAGCCTTAACTGGGAGCTCTAACATATCCCTTCAAATCAGATAATCCTAAACCTGGTGGTTCTTTTGGGAGGATCAACTTATCCCACTTTGCCCTCTTCCCCTCCTAAATAAAATCCTTCAGCTCTTTATTAACTACTGTTTATAACTTTTCCTCCAGTTGATAAGAATATGCCTGACTTGTGTATAAAACTATTGGGACTAAAAAATATTAGTGCTTGTATCTTGTTATCCATATCCATAGGCAAGAGCTTTCAATTTCTCCGTTTTTGTATTATCTTACATTTAGTCTCTTCCCACATATCCTTAGCTGCCACAACAGAATCCTTTATAATCTATACTACTAATACTTAATTTTATCATGTCCCCATAATTACGGATATTGTTGAACCAGTTCATGTGGGAGTACATCGTTTATAGCTATAGCATCTGTTTTATCTTCATTAATTTTATATCCTGAAAAGAAATAACAGAATTGTCTCAGAATGTGCCACAACACTGAAATGTCCATTTCTTGTTCCATCAGGTACAAAAAATATCATCTGAAAATAAAGGCAACTTTTTTTTGAACACCATACCAATTATATCCTTGAATTTCTGAGTCCATTATTTTCTTCGCCAATGATTCTAAATGTAACGCAAATAACAAAGGAGAAAGAGGCCACCCCTGCCTAGTTCCTCTGTTCAGACACAACTTATCAGAGAGGAACCCTCCCACTTTGATTTTTGCCTCTGATCCCTCATATATCACTCTAATTAACCTTATTATTATATTAGGAAATGCAAATGCTTCCATTGTCCTACTCAAAATCCCAGCTTACTCTGTGAATGCTTTCTTTGCATCAAGACCCAAAAATAAGATTAGTATGTTTTTACATTCTGCTTCCCTCTGGGTCATCATTGTTCTATTAATCTTGTCAAATGTTTGCCTCCCCTCCCCAAAACCACATTGGTCCATATTATCAATGTTAGCATCACTTTGGCCATTCTTTTAGCCATTATAGACATAAGAACTTTATAATTCTGGTTTAAAATGGAAATGGGACTATATGAAGTTGGATCAGATGAGTCTTTAATTTCTTTATGTATTACAGACACCACCGTTTTTTCCAGGATGTTAGTGCCCCCCTCCTTTTAAAATACACTTACTCTTCCAGATTTCTACCATTTTCTTCCCTCCTAGATTCCAAATTTATACAGGAATACCATCTATTCCTAGAGACTTTCCTGCAAATTAGTTATACATCACCATTTTTATGTCAGCTCCTGTCTTGACTGTTATTTGTTGAGCCTCATATATCTCTAAACTTGGCATATTTAAGTCTTCCATAAATATTTCCATTTGTGATTTTCTTGAGTTCCCCACTTCCCTGCTTTATATAAATTTTCATAACATTTCCAAAATGTCTGAAATACCTCTATAGGATCTCTGGTTATTTTTCTTATTATAGGCTCCCTAAGTTTGGCAACAACCCTTTCTACTTTCTGTTGCCTAAGTTGTTGTGCTTTAAGTTTTTGTGCTGTGAAGTTATCAAAAAAACAGTTGCTTAACAGCAATCTTTTTAAACTCATGTATATTATACAAGTACTCTGTTATTTTCTCTTTAGCACTCTGCAATTGTGCCCTTTCTTGTTTTGTGAGATTACCCTTATTTTGTAATATTTTAACCTTTGTCAGCATCTCTAAATAATTCTCATTACTTCTAAACCAGATCTCTTTCTTTTATTTATTTTTAATCTTCACTTTCATTTTATCCCACTCGCTAGCTATAACTTCTGGAGTACTTTCTATCTTCCATAATAAGTCCCAGATAATTTCCACTACCCATTCCTTAAATTCCTCTCTTTTTAAAAGGTAGGTGGGGAGAAACAACATTACTCTTCAAGATTAATTTTATTCATTACTTGATGCCACAAAGCCACATTTTCAATCTTCGATTCTTCAAACTTGATCATATTTACAAGCAATTCATTTGATAAACCATTAGTCATAACTTTGGTAATTTCTACAAAATTTTCAGCAACAGGAGTAGCAGCCAGTCCATCTTCCTCCTGCTGCATTTGGCAACCATCCTCCAGCTCATTGAAACATTTCCTTCTAAAACAAGAGTAAGGGTCCTTTATTTATATACAAAAAGAACTGTTGTTTACAACATATTTATACATTTGCAAATATTTACAAACATACAAATATATAGCTATACAAATATATTTCTACATATTCATAATTTCATTTACAGTCATACTAAATTTTCATCCCTATTAGACCCCACACCTTTTTCCATAACCAATATTTGATTTTACTTAACATTGTTGCTAAAATCCATTTACCATTAAACATAATTTCATTTATTTTTTTTATTTCATATAACCAATATGACATAAAACAACTTTTCATCTATTCTTTTAACATATTCTTTACTTATTTTCTTATATCTATATTTAATCATATCTATGTTTATTTTATCCACTTGTTTTATACCTTCAAAAAATTTTCTTAACATAGTTTTCCCCATAACGTTTTTACTTGTTTACATTTCAAAAAAATGTTCCATAGTTTCTTCTTCTTGAAAATGCAAACATGCTCTGTCACTTTTCTTTTCATATGGCATATTTTATTTTACTGGTAATTTATCTATTACCAGTTTCCAAAAATCCTGATATACTACTTTCTGATTATACCATTTGCTTCTTATTTTTAGAACTTTTTTTTTTTCATCTGTTAGATTTTCCTATGGTTTTACATACTAATGTTTTATCATTACATTTTATACCATAATTTTCTATCTTTTTCTATATCATCAATTTCTATTTTCCACAAAATGGTAACATTTTGTTTCTTCATTTAAATACTCTTTCCTCTTTTACTCTTGTTTTACCATACCCCAAATTTTATTATACTTATATTTATCCAGTTTTACTACCAATTTCTCTTTTTCATTTATCCGTTTTAACAGTTTGTACAAATTTAATGAAGCAGCATATACCACTGTGTTAATTAACCATAAACCTTCTTCTTCTTTATTTACATACAAAATTTACTGGCTTTAATCTAGAACTCCTTATAAATGAAAAAAAAATGCAATAATTCCTTTTCAAATACTGTTGGTGACATAAATACACTTGCTAAGTATGCTATTTTCCCATCAGTATTGAATTTATCAAATAAGTCTTTTTTTCTGAATGATAAGTTATATGTGCTTCAGAAAACACAGGTTTGTTTTATTTCTTTTATTGTTTTTCCCATTGAATTCTATTTCTATCTTTATTCCCAAATTTTATACCCATCATTCCTTCATCACCTAAACCTTTAATTTTCAGTTTATTTAAAGCCACCCATGTCAACTCTAGACACTCACGTGTGCAAATTATTACTTTTGTATCCAATTTTTTTTTGCAATTATTATAATGTCATCTGCATATGTTAACAGAACTGGAATTCTTAACCCTTCAGGTGTTATACACTGCGCCTCATTCACTTTATAATTTATTTTATATACTATCACATTCATAAATAATGCAAAGAGTATACAACTCATTGGACATCCCTGTCTTATACCACTCTTCATACGTACCTCTTGGCTTAACCAGCCATTTACAAGTATTTTTACATTATTATTACTAAACGCTGTCATGCATAATTTACTATCTTTCTCACTTATGTTATATTCTTTCATTACTACCCATAAAATGTCATGTCCAATTGTACCAAATGTCTTATTAAGCCTGCTGTCATGATTTTTGCTTCCTCTACTTTTTTATTTATAATACCATTCACAATTTCTCTGCCATTAATAATTCTTGATAACCCTTCCACTTTATACTATTTATACTGTCTTCCATAATATTTTTCATTTTAGTTTCAAATCTCTTTTGTGTTATTTTCATAAAACTCTTATAATCATTATTATTCAATACTATCGGTCTCCAGTTTTTTAATTGTCATCTATCTTCCTTCTTCCATATGAATTTAAGTATTCCAATTAATAACTTTTTTAAACACGAAACCTTCATTTAACTATTGATTCCCAATCTTCAAAAAATATTTTTTGCCAATCCCTTAAATTCTTATACATTTCATACCTTATTACATCCAGTTCTGCAGCTGAATCTGTATATACTTGTTGTAATACTTTATCTAGCTCATTTAAAGAAATCTCCTTTTCTAGCTCTTCATTCTTTTTCTGTTAACTTTTTTTACTTTCCATGTTTTTTCACTACATTTTTTTTCTTTAAACATTTCTTGTATGTATTGTAGTATGCTATTCATAACCATTTCCTGAGTTATTTATATTTCTCATTTTACATTTTTATTTCTGCCATTATACTACTATCTTCTTTTACTAATATGCTATATTCTTCCCTTTTCTCTCATAAAAAATATATTTGCTTATATAACAATTTTTGTATTTTTTCTTGATTTCCTTCATATAATTATTTTTCTTTGTCAAAGTATTTTCTACTATATTGCCACTGTAAAAAAACATTTTTTATATTTTTTCTTTAAAATCATCCACTATTCAGACCTATTTTTTAAAATGTTCTGACATTAATAGGATCTTTTTATAACTGTATTACTAATCTCTTTCCTTCTTCATTCCATGCTTTCTTGTTTTTTTTCTTTTTTATTCCTTTGTCTCTTTTTATATATTCCTTGTTTACTTTTAACTCTAGCTATGTTGCAAGATAATTAGAAAATCCTGTTTCATCTACCTCCCCTTCTCCTATAACTTAAACCTTCTGATACTATAAAATTATCTATTTAGGTTCTATACATACCACTTTGTAAGTCCGTGAATTTTTGTCCCAACGTTTTAACTTACCACATCATATAAATAATATAACCAAAAACACACTGCAAGAGGAAAAACTGAAGCACCAGACAGCCGATAACAATACACAACTGAATTTTATTGCACAAATGATCCAAGTTAAACATTTGACGAATCACCACGTTTTTCATCCTTAAAACAAACAGACTTCATCAGACAAAAACACTTAATTGATACCACATATTTATATGCTGACAAACATTTGAATCACCCAATAATAATAAAAGAGAGAGAACGTCTCCTCATAAATATGTACAAACATCTCTCATTCCCTTTTCAAACCTTTTGACAAAAACAATTTAAAATAAGCACCTATATGTGTAAATAAGTGCAAAATAGTCAAAATTTATAGAACCTAATATCATGAGATGTAAAATCATACAAATGTTTACATATATATATATATATATATATATATATATATATATATACATATGTTTATTCACACATATAAAAACATTATATAAAAAACCAAAGCAGAACTTTTGTTCTAAAAGACAATGCTCCCAACCTGTGGTCAAATTGAAAATTGCATATTTATGAGGAGACGTTCTCTCTTTTTTATTATTATTGGGTGATTCAAATGTTCGTCAGCATATAAATATGTGGTATCAATTAAGTGTTTTTGTCTGATGAAGTCTGTTTGTTTTAAGGAAGAAAAATGTGGTGATTCGTCAAATGTTTAACTTGGATCATTTGTGCAATAAAATTCAGTTATGTATTGTTATCGGCTGTCTAGTCCTTCAGTTTTTCCTCTCGCAGTGTGTTTTTGGTTATTGATTTGGTCTCGCACTGTGCCTCACGTTCTGTTTACCACATCATATAACTTCTAACATTTTTCTTATATCATCTCATTTGTTTTTACACTTGCCTCTTAAATAGCAATTAGTTTCGTATTATTATAATATTTATATCTATCAAAAAATGTTCCAAAATCACAAACTATGAAATACTTACTGCTGGAAGTCAAACAGTCCAAAACCAAGCTGTAAAAACTTCAAGTGTTGCCCAGGAAGTGCAGTACAATCCAGTAAAAGTGTAAATCACAGGTTTAATCCAAGAAATACAGTAGAATCCAGTAAGTGTATAAGCGCTTTCATTTTAAACCCTTTAAAACCTCATAAGATACAAGTTGTAACAGTTCTAGAGCCATTTAAATAAACATCACTGGTCATGTGATCCTTTTGAAATTTTAAAGCAACATTCCCCTATTATATACATCCCTCAAAAACGTATGTATTGTCATTAAATTCATGCCCTAGTATACATGCTGTTTTAATTGTTGTGCTATTAAAATTAGTTCATGTGGTTATGCACAATAATCTTTATAAATAAACCATTAATAGCAATAAAAATAAAAATAGCAGCAAAATGTTAATTTTATAACAATTTATCTCTCCCATGCTTTTAATTTCAGGATGGGAGCAATACTGACATGGTCATTTAGTCCTGGTTGCCTGTATGCCTCTAGTTGCAGTTGCCATTTTAATTCATGTTGCTCCAGTATTACTGTCCAAGGACCCACCCCCCCCACTTTTCTTTCTCCACTCTTTCTAATATGCTAAATTTAAAAGAGTGGTCAGAGTGTTCACTTAGATGCCTAAACAGTGCATTGGTAGTTCTTTCTTTTTTAATAGCGTATAAATGTTCATAAACATGATTATGGAGCTTTTGCTTCATTTTTCCCACATAAAACCCATCACATCCCCGACATTTTGCGATGTAAATTATGCCTGTAGTGTCACAGTTGTATTTACCCTTTATGTTTAATTTTCTTCTCTTTAGGTTGATTTGAGTGCCCTCAAGTATCTGTTTGCAGTAACTGCATCTCCCACATTTTGACATCCTATTAGTTAAAGCATTTGCCACTTTCCTTTTTGCTTCAACCATGCTTTTTTATGTTACTGCCTCTTCTATAAATAATAGTAGGCATTACCCCTATGTTATTGATTATGTTTGGGTGTTCTTATATTTATAACTACATAGTCTAAATTAGTATAAGTATAAAATGTTATAATTCTAAATACTTGTTCCTTTCATTTTAAATCTACAATGGTTAATCTTCCTGGTTTTGCTAAATTTACATCTAATATATTTAGTGTATTTATACAGAATACAACTATTCCAGAACATCTCTTATTTTCCAAATCCCCGATTATCTTTCTTCCCAATAGTTTCTCTGTTTGTAACCTTTCTTAATTTGTTAAAAATCTTGTGCCTTCTAATATAATTACATCTACATCACATACATTACACCACTCCAAAATCCCTGTTTTTCTTAATATATTCTTAGTACTACTCAATTTTACAGAAAGCACTCTAAAATCTTAATTTTTTCCTTTTCTTTAGATTCATGGTTTCATAAGTTCATAGCTAAGTTCTAAGCTAGCTTTCTTAATAGGTCATTCTAAGCCTAGACAATTTCCCTCACAAAGGTGAAAATCAAGCACTGTACCTTGTGTCTGAGTTAAACACCTTACCCCCAATTGTTAGTTTTATATATTCTTTTTCTTCCATTTCCTCATCCCTTTAAATTTTATTTTTCTTTTGCCCTTCTACTAATAGAATCCTTTTTTCTTTTACTACCTCCCAATGTATGCCTTCTTCATCACTTATTTCAGAACCTTTTTCTATGTCCTCTTTGCTATTTTTCTCATTTAATCTTTCTTCTGTTTTTACTACTTCTAAAATTTCTTCTCAGTTTCTTCTCTCTCTCTCTCTCTTTTTATTTTTTTTCCTTAATCTTATTTTCATTTTTTGCAATCCATCCATAATTGTCCAATTTTGTTACATTTATAACATTTCAATTCACATTTTTGCACCATGTCCCATTTCCCCACAAATATAACATTTTCTTTTATCACAGTTACTTAGCAAATATCCTTCTTTTCCACAAAAAAAACCCTGTATTTTATGACACCCCTATTCCCTTCCAAATTTATCATGCTTGGTATTTGTATATGTTTTTTCTCTATTTTTAACACAATATTACAATCCCATCCACTAGTCCATAAACCCCTTTTATCATAAACTTTTGAAACATACAGTATTTATTTTCATAAAGTTTTCAAGTATCCTTTCAAAGTCTATCTTTCTACCTCTGTTTGAAATTGTACATGACTTTGTTTGTTTTTTTTTTCCCTGTTAAATACTTTTATCACATATCCATGCCATGGATTACAGTCTTTCTTTTTTCATATTCTCCAAGAAAATTTTCTATTGAAAAAAAACAGTCAAATATAATGTCATAAAATGTCTCTTTGTTTATAACAATAAATGTTCTTACCTTACATGCTTTTACACCCAAAGGAGCTATTAAATTGTCTCATGCTTCATACCTGTTCATTTCTTTGTCTTCTTTACTTTGAATCTTTACCATGTATTTCTGCTTTTTACTTTCTTCTACCTTCTTTTCTCTTCTCTGCGTATTATTTTCCATATCACCGCTATTCTTCAGGATTGTCTCTGCATCCTCCTTCTATAGTTTCTCTATAACGTCGCCCTGGGAAATGCCTTCTTCATTTTCTGGTTCACTCTGCATCACCATTTCTTTAAGTAAATCATCCCACAACCCTTCTGACTGGAGGGCTGCAATTATACAGCCATCATTTTTTGACTCCTCTGCATCAAACAGATTTCTTTGAAACATCCCCTCGAATCCTGCAAACATTCTATGGTTTTGATATTAGCTCTCTCCTCCATTTCTCTCACCACTCCATTATCTCCTACTCTCTCCATCTGCCTCCCTGTTTCTATGAGTCACCTCTGCAACTAGAATGGAAACAGGAAGTACTCCTGCAAAATGTGTCCCCACTCATAACAATGATGAATAGGGGAAGTTCCCCAATGCCCTTGCCAAATTTCCTCTAATAGTTTAAATACCACCTAAGATCTCCCATGAAAAGAGGTTATCAGCCTAGTGGGACTAACCTGGTTAACAAAGGACAAATAAAATAAAAACAAGGAATTCCAAGATGGTGGATATCATGTAAACACCCTCTCCTTGTAGCTCCTCAGTCAGCTATTTACCTCGTCTTAATCAAATGCCATCGGACTGGATTTACAAATAACTAAAAACTAAAACATATCAACCAAGCTCTCTGCTACACTTCTGGAGGTTTAAAAGGCCTCTCTACTGAAAATACAGCTTTTTATTCTCTGAAAGCTTATACTGCAGCACTGCATGGCAGCTTGAGGCCTAACACAGTCAGAAAGAAATAGAAGGAATAAGGAAAGAACAGATACAAGAATAAAAGGGTCAAAATACTTTTCTATACTATAAAGGAAAAAAATGTCATGATCAAAACCACATGGATCTACAAACCACAAAAACCAAACTATCACAGTTATCTTCTCCAGAAAAAGAGATTACCTTTAAAAGACAGAGAACACTGAAGCCACAAGAACCATCCAAACCTAATCCTAAAAACAAGCCTGAAGGGGCTTTTACACTTGATGACCTAAAATCAGCACTTCTACCCATACAAAGTGCCATTCAAAGTTTCTCAGATCAACTATCTAACTTTGGCATCTCAACTGAAAAAATAGTAGAGAGGCTAGATCAGGCTGAAGCAAAAACAGCAGCTAATGAAATGAGAATAAATAATCTGTATAAGCCCAAAGTAACTTTCTGATAATAGTAATGCATGTTCCCTAGAATACGGCTTCTGTTTTTGCTAAAGGAATATACACCATGGGTTAGAAAGGAGACATGATATACCCAAGACTAGTTAGTTGTGCTATAATGTCACTAGGGGTGCCTAATGAAACTAATGCTTACTTTACTACTAAGGTCATAATCCATATGCTATCTGTCATTAGTACTATTAGGCATATAATAGTTAATGTATATATGCCCAACATAACTCTCTGATGTTGGTGATGCATCTTCACTAGAATACAGCTTCTGTTTTTGCAAAACGAATATACAACACGGTTTAGAAGTGAGGCATGGTATAGCCTAGTCTAGTTAGTTGTGTTACAATGTCATTAAGTGTCGCTTAATGAAATAATTGCCGCCTTTATTACTAAGGTCATAATCCATGGTATCTGACATTAATACTTCTAATTATCAATAGATATAAGATAAAGGTATATTCTGTTTAATAACTATCCTTATTTTTCAAGATATGTAAAATCTGGTCCTACCATACCAGAATCAGGAAAAATTAATTATCCTGATAAATGGGGCAAGGATGTTGAGAGTGTTTTTTGGAGTGGTTTTTCACATCTTGTATTGCTGAGTTTATTATGTATATTATGTATATATGTTTTTTCTTACAGTTGCTACTATTTCATACAAACCAATATGCTCCTGATCTAGTACTTAGAATACTGTTTGTTCTTTTGAATAGTCTCTCAGATGTTGTAGGTATGTGGCTAGGCACAGTAGGGGTAATGAGAGACTCTAGGGCCGCAATAGATTCAATAATCCTAATCTACGACTTGTATATATGCACATTCATATTGGAGAGAGAGTCTTCCAAGTATTACATTTATTTTTCTAGAACTTATACTCACTATATGTAATGTGTGAAATAAACTCTTGGAATATCAGAGGCCTACAGGATAAAAATAAAAAAACTATTATTACACTTAATTTACTAGTCCAACTCAGACATTACCTTTTTACAAGAAACACACTTGCTAGATGTGGATTGGAATAAAGACAGAGATAAAAGATGGATATTTTCAATTACTGCTTCAGGGATGGAGACTAACTCAAAAGGAGTAGCTATTCTGATTAAAAAACTTTTAAAGAAAAGGTAACAGATTTGGGTATGGACAAAGAGAGTAGGTGGTGCTACTTTAAAACCATCAACTCCATATCAAATAGACCTACAATTTTCCTGAATATATATGGGCCCTGTGCCAATCAACATGAATTTATTATACAAATATACAACCTGCTATCAAAATTTCCGAATCATGAATATGTAATAGGAGGTGACTGGAATATGGTCAATGACCCTGCAAAAGACAGAACTAGCAAAAACAAATTCCATAATAAGAGAGCATTGAGAGCACTAGAAGATTTGAGGCTAGACTATTGCCTGTGTAATCCTTACTATACAAAAGCCCATTCCACCAATATGTCCACATACACATACTACTCTCCATGTTATAAGACCTGGTCTAGAATTGATTTTTTCTTAATTTCTAACTCCTTAATCAATGATAAAACTGTATACTCATCTTGTCCAAGATTCCTCTTGGATCACTCTAAGATAACTATAAATATAACCCCAGTAACCAACCCATTAAAGAATGAAAAATCCTTCACTTGAACATTAAACCCTAACCTCTTAGACAAAGAAGAAGTGATAAATGATATTAACAAAGAATTAGAGGAATTAGATTCAAATCTGTCCCTTTCTGACATCAAAATTGATATTATATGGAAGGCGTATAAGGCCAAAATTAGAGGATTGCTGATCCAAAAAGCCTTCTACTATAAAAAACTTACTAAAGAAAAAGAAAACTCGATAAAAGATGAAATCCATAAAATTGAAGTATCACTCCAACATAAATTTTCACCGGAATTGGAAAAGAAACTCCTTGCCCAACAAAAAGAACTATACACACTCCATTCTCAGAACTTATCATTCCACAAAATGAAGCTTCTAACTAACTATTCACATTGGGCACAACAACCCTCCAAGCTTCTGGCAAGATTAATTAACATATATCATACTCCCACAACAATTTCACAAATCTTATATAATAACGAAATTTACACGGATACTCAAGAAATAATACAGATATTTGAAAAAATATATAATGAAATGTATGGACCTCATAACACCCCTTCATTAGAGAACTTTAACAATTTCACCAAATATCTTAAATTCCCTAAGATTGAAGACCAATAAGTGTAGCTTTTAGAAGCTCCTTTTAATACAGAGGAAATCACAGAAGCAATAAAAGGTCTAAAAAGTAATAAAGCACCAGGCCCTGATGGATTCACATCAAATTTTTACAAGTCATTTGCTCCTAAATTGACCACCATCCTATGTAAAATCTTTAACAATATAAGCAAGCGTGGCTTCCAAGATTTGTACCTAAACAATTCTAAACTATATTTATTCATAAACAAAATACGGACAATACCAACCCATTTAATTATACACCTATCTCCCTCATAAATGTTGACATTAAAATATACTCCCTGGTCCTAGCAAATAGAATTAAAAAACTATTACCTAAAATTATATCCCCAGATCAGTCTGGCTTTATGTCAAGGAGACAAACATGGGATAACACCCTGACCCTCGATGCAGCCATACATCTTCTTGAAAAAGACAAATCTCCTAGATACCTTTTGGCATTAGATGCTACTAAAGCTTTCAAAAGGGTCAACCTTGAATTACTTTTCTTGACTCTAAAACAATTTAATATCCCAAATACATTTATAGAAAAAATTAGAGCACTATATAAGTTTTCTTATACCACATTGGTCATAAATAAACTTGTCTCCAATAAAATAAAACTAGTAAATGGTATAAGACAGGGATGCCCCCTTTCCCCCCTATCTTTTTAATCTATATATAGAGCCCTTATTCATCTACCCGGAGAAAAAAATATATTTCACCATATACCTAAAATACTTAATAATAAACATTTAATCTCAGCATTTGCTGATGACCTGATCATTTATTTTCAAACACCTAACAAGGACTTAGGTAAGATTATAAAAACAATCAGCATCTTCTCAAAAGCCTCCAACTATGAAGTAAATCCATCATTCTATCAAAAGTGGCAGTAATTAAAATTAATAATTTACCAAAAATACTATACCAATTTAACGCTACCAACGCTATTATTCCTACCAACTTCTTTAAAAAAAATCAATAAAATACTAACTAAGTTCATATGGTTTCCAAAAAACCCAAGGATAGCTATAACAAAACTTATTTTCCCTAAAGACAAAGGAAGTCTGGGGTTACCAGAATTTAAACTCTACTATGATCTAATATGTGCAAATAGACTTATTTTAATAGCCGACCACATCCCAAAATATGCGGAATCCTTTCCAAAATGGGTTAATGTATGGTACGCTCATGTTTTAAAGACTAATATAAATCCTAAATCCATACCATTTATAGATGGATCTAACCTAAAAGATATAAAACGTCATGCCTCCATTAAACACAAAATCAAAACCTTTCAATCGCTTCTGTTAGACCTACAACTAAAAAGTGCTTTAACCCTATTACAGCCAATACACTCGAACCCAAATTTAAAAATAGGAAATGAAATGATCAACCTAAATCAATATCCACAAATCAAAGATCTTACAGTCTGGGATCTATATAGATTTAAAAACAGGTCATTAAAAGATATCAAACATCATCTCAACCTTAATAACAAATACACAATAATATTGAGACAATTGGTGGAAAAGATATCTATCTTCAGAGACATCCCACAAGAAATATAAAATGTAATAACAAACACACAAGCCTTAGTCAAGTTCTTAAAACTTCCAAAAAAAATGTCAGCTACATACAAGTTAAGCACCTCTATAAAATACCAGTCCACCTTTACATCTGCGCAATACTGGAAAGACAAGAATCGAGAAATAACTAATGATCAGCTCTCACAAGCATGGTTTAATACAAACAAATACTCTCTCTACATGAAATTGACTTACAGCCAGTTAATGGTCAACAATAATGCCTATTACACGCCAGAACGATTAAATAGGTTTTTCCCAAATAACTCACCTTTCTGCCCTTTTTGTCCATCAGAAACAAAAGACTTATTACATATCGAAAGCAAAACAAAGAAGTAGAGGCCAGGAAACAGCGTGCAAGAATAATCCACAGATACAATAGCGTAGAAATAATTTATTACCGCTTTCGTCAAGGGACTTCTTCAGAATACTCAATCACAAAAAAACAAAACCCTTAAATAATGCTGTTAATCAATCAATCAAGCAATTAATACAAAAACTAAAACCATTTAAAGCAAACCTGCACACTATAAAAACAAAGAACCTATGTTTTCCTTTTTAATGTCTAACTTACCATTTTTTAAAAAACATTTGATGTTGCTTTCTTTGTGGCATTTGTGGCATTTCGTTTGGGTTTTGGTGATTTGTGCCATGGCTGAGGAAACCAACGCTGATGAACCATTGCTTAATCTTAGCGTTCATCCAACACCTGGCTGTGATCCTGATCTCAACATGAACAAGTTGTTTATTTCGACACTATTAGACATTCAAAATTCCTTAAAGGTTTTGATGTCTAAAGCTCTAAGCACTCCACTTCAAGCTGCAAACATTTCTAGCCCGAATGGGTCTTTCAAAGAGTTGGACACAGTAATAGAAGTTGATGAGTTACCAGCAAGAGACCGGAACAACAAGAACGGGCGGCAGTTTCCGGTAACTGAATCGGCGGTGAAACCACTATTGGAATCTATGGTGAATCCTTTCAGCGAACTTTCAGCGTCTGTTAGCTCTGTCTCCAATGAAGAGCTAACACAGCAGATGGACTTACTAACTCGACTATTGAAAAGGCACCGGTCGCTTCATATCGAAAACTGTTACTTTGAAAGATGCATTCAACTCAAGATTATGCCGAAGGGATTACGCTTTTTTAAGTGCCCCAACGGGGTACAAATTGGTGATCCGTTGTTCGGAACCCTAGTATCATTTTTCAACGATGTAGGTATGACTTTTTTAAAAATACTTAGTGACAATAATGTTGTCAAAATGAACAGATTAAAAACAGATATTTCTGAACTTGAGAACAACATTAGAAAAATGTGTAGCGAAGCTATCCAGCGAGATTTGTTTAGAAAGCTTACTGGGGAAATTGAAAAACACTCTTCTGAAGTTACAAACCGTAAGCACTCTAAGCTGGAAAGGGACATTGGTAGTTATCGGGCAAACTCTGCCTATAACTTTTTTGTTCCAGGGAACAAAGAATTTAAATCAAAAAACACGGGTCCGTTTTATAACAGCAATCGCTCATACAGCAATGCAGTGGGTAATTACAACAGACCTTCTTATACGGAAGGGTCAATTAATAGGAAAGAATATCCCTTGCTCGTGAATAACGAAAGGGATCAACATGGTAAAGTGAAAGCTGTCACTACTGACAAATGTGAATCGAGTAGAGAAATCAGTGGGTTACTAATGGGTGACACTATGACTGAAACTGTGAATATCTTGACTGATAGTAACAACGAAAACATCACTGATAACTTCAACACCGGCACCTCTAACCCTGGCAGTTCGGTTTTTTTGGGGAAACGAGCCCAGAACAACAAGAAGGCCATGTTGACCAGGAGTCGGACATTTCTGGGCTCTCATTCCTCAGAGGAAGAGAGTTGAATCATCAAGCCAGCATCACTGAAGAGACTCGATTCAATATAATTAATCTTACTGATTTTGTTTTTAATGACGTTGAGTTGCATGTGCTGAAATTAGGACTGAACTTTGTTCCTACAGTCAGAGCAGACTATGGAACAACAGTATTAGACATTAAGAAATTCTCAAGGAAACTTAATTTATCTTACATCTTGAATGATATTCCAATAAAGGCTAACAAATGTTTTGTAAAACCTTCAGTTTACAACCCCCCCCAGCACACACCATAAAAATATTCGAAGAATCTTGTATTAATGATATTGAAAAAGTTTTTTCAAGTAAATCTAAACCTAAACATAACTTAAGCGCTAATGAAAGGAAGGCATTTAACAAACTACGAGATCTAAATGGTACTTTACGTTTTATGAAAAGTGACAAGGGGGGTAATATAGTCATTATGACTCAAGAACATTATAAAAACAAAATGAAAGAGCTATTAAACAACAGTGAAGAGTATGAATTGGTGACATCTTTTTTCATTAAGAAAAAAGAAACTTTTATTCATTCTCTATTATATGATGCCCTGATGAATAAAGAGATTAACTTTGATGTGTATGAATTCTGTGTTATTGAGAATCCCAGAATAGGTGTGTTATTTGGAATACCCAAAACACACAAAAATCCTTTAGACCCCCCTTTTAGGCCCATAGTATCTGCTCCCCAATCAGTCACCGAAGGGATTTCTCTGATCTTGGATGCCACTCTTGGACCTTTAGTCACCAAACAGAAATCTTTTATTAAGGATTCTTGGCACTTTTTAGATAAAATCAATAATTTTGCCAATATTGGTGATTTTGATTCCAACAAACATATTATGTTTACCTTAGATGTTGAATCCCTTTATACCTGTATTCCCCATGAAGAGGGAATAGATGCCATTCGGGTATTGTTAAGTAAAAACAATCAGTTTAGCACAGGTCAGATTTCTACCATTTGTAGATTCCTTGAGATCTTACTTTATCACAATTTCTTCCTTTTCGGTGACTGTTATTACAGACAAAAAAGGGGAGTGGCCATGGGGTCTATTGCAGCTCCTTCCTACGCCAATTTGGTTATGACGTGGTGGGAGGAGAACTTTTTAACACCATTGGGAAGTAGGTTTCACATTTTACTATACATTAGATTTGTTGATGATTTGTTTTTTATCATTGAGGGGAATAATGACACAGTAAAAGAAATGGTACAGGAGATTAATAAACAGAACAGCTTTCTTAAGTTCACATTAGGAGATGTAGGCTTACAAATCAAATTTTTGGATGTTGCCTTGCGATGGGATCTCTTGGAAAAAAGGTTTAACAGTAAAATATACCGCAAGGAGACTTTTACCAACAGTTATCTCCATTTTGATAGTGCTCATCAGAGTCATACTATCAAAAACATCCCCAAGGGGCAGCTCATCAGGGCATGTCGAATGACATCAAGTGAAACTGATTTACATCAAGAATTTTTATTCATCAAAAAATTGTTTTTGAATAGGGGGTATCCCAACATGCTGTTGGATGACCTTATTAATTTGGTTATGAGTAAAAGAGGAACACACTATCCACCCATTTTGAACAATACGGTTAACATGTTACCAAAAGCCACTAGTTTGAATACCGGTACCAATAGTTACGCAGTTGGTCCAGTGTGCTCTTTGGGTTTGAGTACAGATGGCTCAGCAATTAAGAAAGTAATACAACATAATTGGAAAATTATAAGAGGCAACAGGGACATTTTAAAAGTATTGGGAGAAAAACCAGCTTTTGTTTTTAGGAACACCTTTAATGTCAAAAAAGCCCTGGAAACCAACAAAAAGCAGGTAATTAAAATCAGCAAAAAAGGTGTTTTCCCCTGTCACAACTGTAATGTTTGTAGGTTTCTTTCCGTGGGGCCTTTGATAGCCCTTGATAGCATTGACCAAACTTTTCAGGTACCTGAATATATCGACTGCAACACTAGTGGGGTAGTGTATATTGGGCTTTGTAGTACCTGTCCTGCATATTATATTGGAATGACGACTAGATCTTTAAAAACTCGTATACGTGAGCATTTATATGATATCAATACTCACAAAGACACTAATGCCTTGTTCAAGCATTCATTAGTCTGCATTAATTTTAAGAAATTTTTATTTTCTGTCTTAGAAGTATGTCATTCAGATTGGAGGGGGGGAGATTTTAGGAATTTCATTGAACAGAGGGAAGCCATGTGGCAGATTCGTTTAAAATCTGACAAGAGCCCAGGTTTAAATGGCATGATTAACATCAAATGTTTTTTAAAAAATGGTAAGTTAGACATTAAAAAGGAAAACATAAGTTCTTTGTTTTTATAGTGTGCAGGTTTGCTTTAAATGGTTTTAGTTTTTGTATTAATTGCTTGATTGATTGATTAACAGCATTATTTAAGGGTTTTGTTTTTTTGTGATTGAGTATTCTGAAGAAGTCCCTTGACGAAAGCGGTAATAAATTATTTCTACGCTATTGTATCTGTGGATTATTCTTGCACGCTGTTTCCTGGCCTCTACTTCTTTGTTTTGCTTTCTTTGTGGCATTTGTGGCAGTTCGTTTGGGTTTTACTTATTACATATCCTCTGGTACTGCAAATTTGCACTTAACCTCTGGGACTCATTAAGAATTAAACTCAACAAAATGAGTTATGGGAAATCTACATTATCCTGCGAATTTGCGATTCTACATGTTAACTCACTTCACGTACCCACATCAGATTTAAGAATTCTGATCCCCATATTTGAACTAGTCAAATTATATATTACTCAAAACTGGATAGACAGATCTAAATTAAACTGGGGAGAATTTATGAATATGGCCCACACTTACATAATCTCACACAAACTCATGATTAATGATAAAAAGAAATGAATACAATTCCTAAAAATATGGAAAAATATCTTAGACCACATATTAGCATAATAAATATCTATGTTATAACTATGTAATTACCCGCATTATTTGGTATGGAAGACCCTCTCTCTAATAACTTTGAAATAAAATCTCTAAGCAGCATAATTCATTGTAAAATAACATATGATTAGTAAAAGTTTATCTCTCAACTATTAGTGGCACTATTTGTACAGTTGTAAATAGTTGAGTTCAAAGGTTTAATTTACTTTTTATATTATCTACTGGTCACTTTTTCTTTCCTAATATTATGTCTATATTACCTCAGTTTATTTAGATAAATGTCTTATTGTGTTGGCTAATGTCATTTACTATACAGTAGATAACCAGTTCTTTTTTCTTCTGTCATGACAGGATGATATAGGCGATTTATGTTAAATGTCTGTATAATGTTTTTTATTTTCTTTCATTGTATACTGTTTTTTTTGTCATTGTTGTTAACATTTAAATCTGAAAATGCAATAAAATATAAGTTGGAAAATAAATAAATAAAAACAAATAAATAATAATGTATGTTAAAAACATTAATGTCATTCTATACCACTGCCTCTGCCTTTTGCTTTGATTGTGACTGAAAAGGGTTTCTTGACCATCTCATTTACCTGGACAATAACCAAATAAACAAACAAAGAAACAAATAAATAAAATGAATGGTATCTGTGTGATCATCATCATTCTCTTTTGGCTTTTCCCGTTAGGGGTCGCCACAGCGGATCATCTCTTTCCATTTCTTCATATCCTCTGCATCTTGCTCTGTCACACCAACCGCCTGCATGTCCTCTCTCACCACGTCCATAAACCTTATCTTAGGCCTTCCTCTATTCCTCTTACCTGGCAGCTCCATCCTTAGCATCTTTTTCCCAATATACCCATCATCCCTCCTCAGCACATGTCCAAACCAACGCAATCTCGTCTCTCTTGCTTTGTCTCCAAACTGTCCAACATGAGCTGACCCTCTAATATACCGATTCCTAATCCTATCCATCCTAGTCACACCGATTGCAAATCTTAACATCTTTAACTCTGCCACATCCAGCTCTGACTCCTGCCTTTTGTCAATGCCACTGTCTCCAACCCATATAACATAGCTGGTCTCACTACACTCTTGTAGACCTTCCCTTTCACTCTTACGGATACCCGTCTGTCACAAATCACTCCTGACACTCTTCTCCACCCATTCCACCCTGCCTGTACTCTCTTCTTCACCTCTCTTCCACATTCACCATTACTCTGAACTATTGATCCCAAGTACTTAAACTCGTCCACCTTTACCAACTCTACTCCCTGCATCCTCACCATTCCTCTACCCTCCCTCTCATTTACACACATATATTCTGTCTTAGCCCTGTTGACCCTCATTCCTCTGCTCTCTAGAGCATATCTCCACCTCTCCAGAGTCTCCTCAACCTGATTCCTACTCTCACTACAGATCACAATGTCATCTGCAAACATCATAGTCCACGGGCCTCCTGTCTGATCTCATCTGTCAACCTGTCCATCACCACTGCAAATAAGAAAGGACTCAGAGCTGATCCTTGATGTAATCCCACCTCCACCTTAAACGGATCTGTCACTCCCACTGCAGTCCTCACCACTGTCACACTACCTCGTACATATCCTGTACCACTCTTACGTACTTCTCTGCCACTCCCGACTTCCTCATACAATACCACAACTCTTCTCTAGGCACCCTGTCATATGCTTTCTCCAAGTCTACAAAGACACAATGCAACTCCTTCTGACCCTCTCTGTATTTCTCCATCAACACTCTCAGAGCAAACATTGCATCTGTAGTGCTCTTTCGTGGCATGAAACCATACTGCTGATCACTAATCATCACCTCCCTTCTTAACCTTGCTTCCACTACTCTTTCCCATAACTTCAAGCTGTGACTAATCAGTTTTATCCCTCTGTAGTTACTGCAGCTCTGCACATCACCCTTATTCTTAAAGATAGGTACCAAAACACTTTTTCTCCACTCCTCAGGCATCCTCTGACTTTCCAAAATTTCATTAAACAATCTAGTTAGAAATTCCACTGCCATTTCTCCTAAGCACCTCCATGCTTCCATTGGTATGTCATCTGGGCCAACAGCCTTTCCATTCTTCATCCTCTTCAAAGCTGCCCTTACTTCCTCCTTGCTAATATGTTTCACTTCCTGATTCACTATCCCCACATCATCCAACCTTCTCTCTCTCATTCTCTTCATTCATCAGCCTCTCAAAATACTCTTTCCATCTACTCAACACACTCTCCTCTCTTGTGAGTACCTTTCCCTCACTATCCTTTATCACCCTTACATGCTGCACATCTTTCCCAGCTCTGTCCCTCTGTCTAGC
>NC_056725.1:1523587425-1523636201 GCF_019279795.1 Protopterus annectens | reverse complement strand
CATAGATGTGTAGTAATAGTATCATGTTGTTAACAGTACTGTGTGCTGAATTAATTGTGGGTATATCACAGCATGCCTGATGCAGTAAGTGTGTGATTGTCATGTCCTGTTGTCTACACCCATGGTAAGTACCATAGTGTATCATCTGCACATGTTGGCATACTGGTGGTAATGATGTCAACAGAAGGCTACATACATAGGTAGCACAGGGGATAGGGTAATGAATGTAGTAATACACAATGATGGACATGTAAATTGCAAGTGGCATGTTGCCCACACTAGACTCTGCAATGCAGATGTTTGAGGATGTTGATATGTGTGCAGTACTACATGACTGGTACAGGACACACAGGAGCACCCTAGCACTGCATGCTCACATCTCATACCATGCTAGACAGCCCCAACACACATAACTAACTGTCACAAGGAGGGACAGTCCCCATATATGTCAGGGATACTGTGGTGGCAGGCCAGGTAGCATACATCCTACTAAGTATGGAACCACTGAGTGAAGGCTCAGTGTCTGTTATTTGACATGTGTATTACTGCAGGTATGAGCACATGAGTTTCCATCCAGTTATTGTACATCCTGACAGTACATGGTCTGTACACTTGTGTGCACTGAGACTGGACCCTAGCCATCTGTCCCGTGTATTTCCATGTACATGTGCATAGTGCCTGCATGTTTGCAGTGTTACCTACTGGAACTGGTGCAGCTTGTTTGTTGTACAATGGACTACATGAAACCCTGTTTACTGTAGCTTTGTTTGCATGCATGTTTGCTTGCAATTACCCTGGAATACTGATCACACCTGCAATGCATAGTTATAGAGCTTCTGTGGACTCCTAGTGCCATCTGCATAACTTACTATATGTATGTCCATGTCCCACCTGACAGGATGTCACTGTTTGTCCTGTTCACATGTACATTGCCTGTGACACAGTGCATATGACTTACCTGGCATGTGTCCACGTGAGCAGTCATATATGCTACTGCTAACTAATCACAGGCACTACACCTTCACATATTCATCTTCTGTTGAACTACCTGCTTCGCTAGGGACGGCCTGCACCTGTCACCCCTGGGCTTTCAGATATTGGCAAAGGCTCTTGCTACCCCCATAGTGCCTATGTTAGGCAAGGCTCAAATGACAAACCCACCTTCATAGGTATCACAAGGGATAAGAAACTAAGAGTAATGCTACCCAATGCCAGAAGTCTAGACCTCCAGATGCATGCATCCAAAACACTCCTTGGCATGGAAAACATCGATATCTGTGCAGTAACAGATGCCTGGTTCAGGGCTACTGAGAGCACACCAGCACTACCAGGTTTAACCTGGTTGATTTCTTTGAAACAGTCACCAAGGCCATTGATGAGGGGAAGGTGGTTCACACAGCCTACCTGGACCTTGCAAAAGCCTTCACAACATTACCCCACTTGGGCATTCTAGAGAAGCTCACCAGCTTAAATATAAGCCCCTATGTCACTAGATGGATTGCACAGTGGCTCAAGGACAGAACCCACATGATTAGCATTGCTGGAGCCATGCCAGACTCCAAACCAGTTACGAGTTGTGTCCCACAAGGCTCAGTCCTGGGACCTCTCTTGTTTGGTATATATTTATTGGAGGTACAGGCCAACACGGACGGACTGTGGCTGACCAAATATGCAGATGACTGCAAACTGGCCACCATAATCGACTCTCCAGCCAACACAAGCATCTTCCAAAGGGGCATCATAGAAACAGACAACTTGTGCCAGAGCCATGGCCTTCAGCTGAACAGTGTTTAGAAAGGGGAATGTGCATCCTGTAGTCTGTTCACCTAGTTGCCAAAAGGGACATTGTCCTCACACACACTTACCCCCCCTCAGACAATAACACACATTTGCCAATTGCAGGATTCAAACCCCTATCTGACTATGTTATGACACTTGAGACGGACACATTAGCAGAGTATGCTATTGGCATTACTGGGAGGTTTCTCTTCTCTTGCTATACTTATAGGGTGCTGACATCATCAGTGTTTGGAAAGGGAAATGTGCATCCTGTAGTCTGTTCTCCTAGTTGCCAAAAGGTACATTTTCCTCACACACACTAACCCCCCTCAGACAAACACACACACTTGCCATTCGCAGAATTCAAACCCCTACTTAACTATGTTATGACACTTGAGACGGACGCATTAACAGAGCGCACTATTTGCATTACTGGGAGGTTTCTCTTCTCCTGCTATACTTATAGAGTGCTGACATCATCAGTGTTTGGAAAGGGGAATGTGAATCCTGTAGTCTGTTCTCCTAGTTGCCAAAAGGGACATTTCCCTCACACACACTAACCCCACTCAGACAAGCACACACCCTTGTCATTTGCAGGATTCAAAGTCGTACCTAACTATGTTATGACACTTGAGACGGACTCATTAGGGGAGCGCGCTATTCGCATTACTGGGAGGTTTTTCTTCTCCTGCTATACTTATAGAGTGCTGACATCATCAGTGTTTGGAAAGGGGAATGTGCATCCTGTAGTCTGTTCTCCTAGTTGCCAAAAGGGACATTTCCCTTATACACACTAAACCCACACAGACAAACACACACACTTGCTATTCGCAGGATTCAAACCCCTACTTAACTATGTTATGACACTTGAGATGGAAGCATTAGCAGAGCGCGCTATTCACATTCCTGGGAGGTTTCTCTTCTCCTGCTATACTTATAGAGTGCTGACATCATCAGTGTTTGGAAAGGGGAACGTGCATCCTGTAGTCTGTTCTCCTAGTTGCCAAAAGTAGCATTTCTCTCTCACACACTAACCCCCCTCAGACAAACACACACACACTTGCCATTCACAGGATTCAAACCCCTACCTAACTATGTCATGACATTTGAGACTGACGCATTAGCGGAGCGCGCTATTCGCATTACTGGGAGGTTTTTCTTCTCCTGCTGTACGTATAGAGTGCTGACATCATCGGTGTTTAGAAAGGGGAATGTGCATCCTGTAGTGTGTTTTCCTAGTTGCCAAAAGGGACATTTCTCTCCGAAAGACTTACACACACACCAACAACACACACACACACACACACACTGAGCATTTGCAGGATTCAAACCCCTATCTATGTTATGACACTTTTGACAAATGCATTAGCGGAGCGCGCTATTCGCATTACTGGCAAGTTTCTTTTCTCCTGCTGTACTTATAGGGTGCTGACATCATCGGTGTTTAGAAAGGGGAATGTGCATCCTGTGGGGAGGCAGACACCAAGCACACTCTGGCTAAGCTGTCATTCCCTAGGGCAAACAGCCTAGTGTTGACCTCTACACCCATATGTTTAATTGTCAAATGCACATTATTTGTTGCTGATAGACTGTTTGCACATCTTTATTGCCATAGCATTCCCTGTTTGTATGAACAACTTGTGCATCTGTGGAAGATGTTTGCATATGGGAGGGATCCACTATATCACGTATGTCTCTGTAGTCATTTAACTGTGTGCACTGAGCAGACTGCTGTAATGTGGTTGGTTCCTGGAATAACACATAAAAATACCAGATATGTGTGTCCAACTGCTAAACTGAGAATTGGCCTAAGTGTGTGAGCATGCCCAGTTCAGCCTTCCCATGGCATGTTGTCTAACATATGTCTCATTTATCAAAGTGTGTGAGCATGCCCAGTGTGAGCATTCCATATGTTGGACTCTGCAGCCCACCACATTTGTGGATGAGTGTGAACTTCAACAAATATCACCCGTTTATGGTTGTGTGTTGTGTGTCGTGTTGTGTAGTTACTGTACAACTGCTTTGTGTGTGAACACAACAGGATTATACTGTGCCTTCAGTGTTTGCATGGGATACTTTGCATACAGTTGTCAACATCCTTTCACACTGACATAACACTGTAGTACTGTATAGTGTACTGGTAGTACTTTGACTGTGGTGGACAGTATCCTGGGCTTTAGTGCTATCACTGCTTTACATTTCGATAGTGGGCACTACAGCCTGGTTAGGGACCAGTTGTGTACATCTGACCATGTTGCATTCTGTTCAGATATGAACTACTTAAACCAGGCTTGTCCAACATTGGTAGTGTATTCCACAACATAGGTGTACATTTGCAAACACTAGCGATGTGCCCTAGTCCATGTCTAATGCTAGTTGGAGAGTGTGTTTGTCCTTCAACACACATTGTCACAGTCCTTCCATGTTTGCCTGTACCTATGGGACATATATACCAGACGAGGGAGATCCCAGGACAAAGCCTTGTGGGATGCCAGTTATATCTGGTTTGTAGTCTGACATGGCTGCAGCGTGTCTGACCATGTCTGTTCTGTCCTTGGTCTGGTTTGCAACCCCTCTACTGACATGTGGGTTTATATTTAAGCTGGTGAGCTTATCTTTAATGAACATGTAGGGTATTGTATAGAAGCCTTTGCAAGGTCCAGCTACGCTGTGTGGACCACATTGCCCTCATCAATGACCTTAATAACTGTTTCAATTGAGTCAAACATGTTTAGGGGCAGGATCTGCACTTGAGAAAGCCACACTGGGTAGGGTCCAGTGTCAGTAGGTCCCCAATATCTTTTTGTCTGTGGTACATGCTGATCCTTTCCATAGCTGTGCAGACCGAGCTTCTCAGGATTCTGGGGTAGTAGTTTTCAGTATCCATTCAGGCAACACCTTTGTTGAGAAGGACCACTGTTGTTGTACACTGCTCTTTGGGTACATATTCTGTGGTAAGGCTGACATTGAGCAGTAGTGTGGTTTGGCATTCCATTCATCTTGGAGTCCATGTTGCACTAAGCCCAGGACACCATCTCATACCATTGCTGCTGTGTGTTTTGCTTTGTAGATTTTGGCTGTTACCTCAGCATCTGCAATGTCAGGGGGCCAGCAGTCTGCTGGGATAGATATTCTGCATTCGTGGGGGGGGGTTTGCACTGCAACTGTCAGGATGTATGCTGGCAATATGTGTGTGTGTTTGTGATATTTGTGTGATTCAGGGCATATCTGTGAATTCCCAAAATGGTTCCTACCATCAGTTGTGAAAGCCTTGGGATTATCCTTAGTGCCCTGTACAATTTGTATCTTCATAGGTTCATAGGTTCATACTAGGCTATCCACCCTAGGGCATTTGTTAGCCTAGCCAGAGTGTGTGTGGCTTTTGCCACCCCTTGCTATGTGAATATTATGGCCATTTATGATTTGCTTTGCTGTGCCTCTGTCTGGACATGACACAGTGAAGACCCCCAGTGTAACTCTACAATCATCCATCCACTTGGCAAGATTCCTGTTGAAGAGTGTCAGTGAGGGGCTCTGCCTAACATGGAGTGGGATTCTGGTCCAGGGTGTGGGGAGCCTCTGGATTATGTATCTGTCCCACCAGCACATCCTATTTCATTATTTGTTGAGGTTGACATCTCTCACTCTCACAGCTCCAATGGATTTGAGTTTTCTGGGGTGGAGCATGTCCATTACTCCTGTGTTGAGCATGGCCTTCTACAACAGGCATGCAATGCCTCTGTGTAGGCAGTATGTGACTGCATTCAGCTGGGGTGTCTACAGCCAGGCAGCATATGACATATATTTGAGACCCTTTATCCTCTTGGTGAGGTACCTTTGAGGTCTTTCTAACTGCTGCAGGTGTCAGGTAAGGTACATCCCATATGAGGCATTGTACTAGATTATGGGTGTGATTAGAGAACAGTATAGGGGCACAATGACCTCTGTTGACGTAGATGTGAATCCTTTCCTGATACGGTGTCAAATGTAGACAGTCTTCCTAGCCACATTGGCAATATGGGTGTCACATAACAGGTTACTATCCACTTGTGTCCCTAGGTCCCTGGTTACTCCTTCCATACATAATGGTTTACCACCTATGTGGTAATTTGTGGTACCTTGTTTGGTATTTGGTGGGACATTCATACTGTGCAGCATCTTCAGGACGGCTGGGTGGGGTTCCTGTGTGTGAGAGTGTGGTCTGCAGCATGCTACAGACTGTACAGCAGTCTTGCCTACAGTTAGTTGCACATGGGTGGGCTCCAATGCCTTGTGCATTGTCAGTTACCTGGACGTATGGGTGTCTGTGCTGACTATGGATACTCACCCTCCTTTTATGTTTTGTTCCAGGTTTTGGGGCCATGACACATGATACGTGGTATAACCTGGTAGTGCTGCTGTGCTGTCAGGAGGCTTGCAGCAGGTTTCTGTCACTGCACAGACATCGATGTTCTCCATACTGGGGATGGCCTTGGGAGCATGCATATTGGGGTTTACACATCTGGCATTGGTCAGCATTTCCTTATGTTTCTTCCCACTTATGTTTTCTAGGGTGGTGGGTCTGGGTCAGTCTTTTCAGCCTTGCCTACAAAAGGCTCTATGGAGGTGGCAAAGGCCTTATCCAATATTCAGACGCCCAGGGGTAACAGGTGCAAGCCATCCCAAGAACAGCTGTGTGGCTTGTCAAGCATGACATCCCAAGCAGACAGACATTGGATCCCCTTGGAATGACACCAGTAAGTGTGCCACTTGCTATGACTGATCATTCTGTGTTTGTACTGTGGCATTATTCTTGGTAAGGGTAGGATGCTGCAAACGGTGAGTGTCATACCGGCCTGGACTACA
Source organism: Protopterus annectens (assembly GCF_019279795.1). NCBI lineage: Eukaryota > Metazoa > Chordata > Ceratodontiformes > Protopteridae > Protopterus > Protopterus annectens. The sequence goes on along the minus strand of NC_056725.1, from coordinate 1,523,629,577 downwards.
GAATCAGAGAGCTCATCTATGTCTCTTTTCATGTAGTCTAGGGAGGTACATCTCAGGTTATTCACACCAGCATGGACTATGACTGCATCATATTTCTACTTGCTTTGGAGTGACCTGCATACTTCTGTTATGTGGCATATTGTGGCAGCCTACAGGCAGCTTACTGTACCCTTTCCCTTGTTCAGTCTGGTGTGCGGGACAGCAGTGTGTCTGACTATGGAGTCACCTATTACAACTGTATCAGGCATGTTGTTTCTCCTTCTGGCCTGTGACTGTTTGGCACACCAGCTTTGTGTACTATGTGTTGCATGTGCTATGTTTGGAGGTTGTTTGATTGGGTGTCTGCTTTAGAGGCCTCTGTTGGTGTGCTGTGTTTGTAATTTGTGCCTCTGGGAATGTTTATCTGTGTTTATGTGTTTGGTTTGCAGTTGTGATAGGTCTATGTGGGACTGTGTTTGTGGTGTGTGTGGTTACCTTCTCCTCCTGACTAGTTTTGGGAGTACTGAGTTGAGGGAGCTCAGCCTCCAGTTTGGATAGATGGTTGCATCTCACACATATATTTGTATTTCTTGGGTGGAGTTGGGGCTTGTCTGTGTACTTGGGGCAGGTGTAACATTGCCTCAGGATTCACAGATTCAACTTGTTGTGGCTGGCCTTAGTGGATTGTATGTGTGGACAGATTTTATTGCCATACTACTGATCAGTGATTACTTCATTGTTTATGTTTGCTCTATCATGTAGTAGCTTCCTCATTCTCTTGCATGGTTTGGTTATGGCTGGTGTCCACCATGCCAGATTCCTGCATGTATGGCATTGTGTCTTGTTTTAATTTAGGATTGCATAATCCAAGCATTCCTGGCAGTGTTCATGGAATGGCTGTATTACAGGTTCTGAGGTGTGGCCCATATTTTGCACCTGCACAGGACCTTTAATGGATTCCACATCAGTTTGGAGGAGTGCAAATATTGCTTAACACATGTTTTCCACTGTGGTTTTCTGGCCAGGGACTGTGGTCAGGATGTGTATATCCAGTGTGATTACTCTATGGTCTGGTCTTACCAGTGAGGGATACACTTCTCATCTTGCCATCCAGTACCCATGTTGCTGATTATCACATCCAGTATGCTTACCCCTCTTGTGGGAGTGGTACATTGTTCCTGGGCCTTTTGGTTTATGGATTCTATGAACTTTTGTCCTACACTGTTGGAGCTAGTATAATGCTCCCAGTCTATGTCTGGGTATTTTCAGTCACCCAATATAATGTGGTTTGGAGGACTTGATATATTCATGTATTCCAGCATAGGCCAGGTGCAGTTCCTGGTGTTGGGACAGTAGTCTGTAGCAGGCTATAAACTGGGGGCAGTTTTAGCCACTGTTACTTGACCATGGCTAGTCCATGCTGCTTTTTGTTGTGGTACCAACATGGGGGTGTGGTTATCCTTGAAAATTCTTGCTAGTCACCCTCCTTTTGTAGCTTGTTCCATGTTTTGAGGCTGTACAGCAAAGTATGAGGTGTAACCTGGTAGTGTTAGGGTGCTGTTGTGAGCCTTGGCTCAGTTTTCTGTTACAGCGCAGATATCAACATTCTCCATACTGGGTGAGTTTAGACTGCATGCATCTTGCTGTTTTGACTTATCCCTTATCTTATTCTTATCCTTTCTGATACCTATGGAGATAGGTTTGTGTTTTGAGCCTTACCTATTCAGGACACACTGTGGGTAACAACAGCCTTTGCCAGTATCCATACGGCCTGCACTGATAGGTGCACGCCAGTCCTAGCAGGTGGTGCATCATGTCATGCTCAGCATGTCATCCCAGACTGGCACACATTGGATCCCCTTTGACTAACTGCAATACTTCAGTCAATTATTGCACTTGATCATCTCATTGTCATGTTGTGGCATGATGCTTGGTGAGGGTAGGATGTTAGTCAGGGTCCTCAGGTGTGCATATAGTACATGGTGTTACATTACTTAACACATAGCATTCATGCCTCAGGTGGTGCTGCAGGGCTGCCTCTGTCGAATGTGCATATTACATTTCCCTGTACATGTTTGAGAGCAGGTTGTGTCATGTTAGGCATCCCTGTACTATATGAGTGAGTCAGAGAGGGGTATCATTCCCAGGGTTCCTACTGAGCCAGTGTATGTGCTATGCGTTGCCTCTTTGCCAAGGCCAGGGCATACTGGGCATGCCTCCTTCTGCCTACTGGGGCAGGCTCAGGTTGTTCCTCCTCCGAGTCATGCTCTGCCTGTGATGGCCTTGGCAATGGTGGGGGGCTGTTTGGCACACGTATCATATTATGTAGCATAGCACATACCATGACAATTTGTGTACATGTAGTTGGTGTGTACTGCAAGGCTCCACCAGATGTGTCCAGACACCAGAACCATGACTTGAGCAGCCCAAACACACGCTCTATTACATTACGTGTTTGTGCGTGTGCCTCATTATGGCATTCCTATTCAGGTGTGTGTGCGTTTCTGATGGGTGTCATCAGCCATGGCTCCAGTGCATAACCTGCATCCCCCACTAGGTGTCCATGCGGGATGTCCCCATTGGCAAATGTCTGGTACAGCTGCGTCAAATGCCAGATGTGGGAATCATGGTAGCTCCCAGGACAGCCAGCACACACATTCATTATTATGCCCTGGGCATCACACACGACCTGGCAGTTGATGGAGGGGAAGCCCTTGCGGTTGATGTATGCCCTACCCCGCTCACCGGCTGGTGCTTTGATGCATATGTGCGTGCAGTCTATTGCACCCACTACCTCAGGGTATTCCGCTATTTGCTGGAAGAGACGCATATTGCTGGCCAATACCTCACAGGCATTGGGGAAATATACATGATCACCGACATGTGCTGACATGGCATCCAGAAACTGGTGCAGTACCCTGGAAGTTGATACCTGTGATATCCCCATCATATCACCAGTTGGTCTCTGGAAGGTACCTGTTGCTAGTATTCTTAGGCCAACACATACCTTGGTTTCCACTGGGATGGGTTCCCCTCTGTTGGTTCTGTGTGTGAGGTGTGGCCTGCACAGCTCCACTATTTGCTGCAGGAGGTCTCTGTCCACTCTATAGCACTCTACTATCTCCAGCTCATGTAACCCGTGGTAGGTGACCCTGGGCCTGTACACTCTTCTCCGTCTCCTCACTGTGGGTTGTCTGGCACCATCTGCATTGTCACCACCCTCAGCAAGTCGGCTATGTCTCATTATGACAGCTATGGCAGCCCCTAACATTTCTGCTCTGAGTTCAGCTTTTTCAGTTTTCACTTCTGATAACTTAACTCCTGTATTGCAGTGTCTCTTGAGAGAAACATCCTGCACTGCTGTTTGCATAGTTTTAAGTGCTGGGCTGGGCTACTATTCTGCCTGTGTAATTGCCTGCATCTAATTGTTTTCACCTGCTAGCTCCAGCAGTATTCCCTGCTAGCTTCCTACTAAATCTGTTGCTTCCTTTTTCCTCTCTGTTTCCTCAGGGTGGAGCCATGTGTAAACCAGCAGAAACACGCTCACAGTGGCTTACACGTGTGCACACATGCTTACACGGTTCAGAATCTGCTTATTCAGATTAAAACGCATGCACGCCCACGCAAACAGTGTTAAACATCTCCCAACACGCTCCCACATGCTCAGTCTGCCTTACATGTGCGCACACTGCCTTACTCGTGCTTCATGGCGAGCACACGTGCGCATACACATCCAGCAAGAAACTTTGGTGTAGGCAACAGTGTACACCTTCCATTTCTTGACTTTCTCATGCTTAGTTAGTGGCACACCTCTTTCCATGATATCTGTCTGACATCTGTCATGTAACTCTGACCTCCAATGAACTGCATTTCTTTCTACCATTCCCCCCTGTGATGCCACCTATCTCCTACTCTGTTCCTCCCCCTTCTGTAACTCTTACACTACTCAGACTGTGCTCATTTGCTATGTGACAGTGGAATTCAGTATCCTTACACTCATTTGCATCAGATTGCCTACTAATGCTTAGTTACATGTCTTAGACTCAGCTTCCCCCCTTAGCAACCACTACACGGTGGCCATGTTGGTTTTGGTCTGCTGGTCCCTGCATTGACATGCCATGTATTGCATAAAACCCACATTTGTGGGTTTAAAACCTTCGTTTTTATGTTCTATACAGCGCAGCCTGTTTGCGCGGGGCTGCGCTGGGTTTAAACATCGGCAATCGCCGAAAAGAAAAATTATATTTTGAATATATTTGCATCAGGTTACCTTGCCAATGGCCACATATTTGGCCATTGGCATGCTGCCTGACACATATGCACCCTTTATTTGGAGCTGACATGGCTCCATTGCAGTTTTTGCAGAAACGTACTCAGTTGTCAACTGAGTACATTTCTGCAGCTAAAATGGCTCTTACACGGGCTGTTCTGGGCTTCCTGGATTGCTAATCATCCTCATTTGCATGCTATTCGGCTGCAAGTGAGGTGATTAGCTTATCCACGCCCACTCCGTGTAAGAGCCGTTTTAGCTTGGCTCTTACACGGACTTTGGGCTGTTCCTGGATCGCGAAGGCTGCATGGAGCCTTACACTACTCTTTGACTCCGTGCAAGCCTTCGTGAATCCGGCCCATTGTCTATGATGAAAGCGCTTAACAACTAATAGATTTTGCTGGTGTTTGATTCAAATAAAGTGGAGTTTTCCTTGATGGCTACTGGGTGCATTACTTTTGGTTACTAGTATTTTTTGTGCATCCTGGAACTTTTTATCATTTGGCTCCTCATTTTAATGATTGGGTTAATGACACCATAAAGTTCTCAATAGGTTTTGGCCAAAGTCAGGAGCAGCTGCCCGATAACACCGAGAACCAACAGGTTAGTTCCCGCTCGTTAATTGATAAATTAAAACTACTTGACCAAAAGCTACCTAAGCTTAAAAAACTCCAACTGGAAGTAGTTTATTTTAAAGAATGTTTACACGAGCGTGTTGTTCCAAAGGGGTTACGGTTCCACCAGTACCCCACGGGACTAGTAGCTGATTCCTCTTTCCATCTGGAACTTAATTCCCTGTTTGACCAACAGGGATTTGACCTCATGCAGCTGATGATTAAGCACTACTCTATTCAAATTGAGGAATTGACTAAGGAAGTGTCAGATTTGAACATTGACATTACTTCAAACACGGATTTCTCAAGATACAAATATGACTATGAAAGGTCTTTTTCCAGCATAGACCAACTGCTGGACAGATTAAAGAACAACAAAATTAAAAAAATGAAGTGAGACCGTTTAGCTTACAATAACAGTACAGCTTACCCTAGACCACCATCAGCCCAAGTGGGGGTGTTTAATGCCACTAATAACTCCCCGCAACAGGAGTGTAATAACTCTAATATTGTCATCACTGAAGATGGGGGTGAAGTTAGTCCTGATAGGGACACTGGGAGACGCAGTGAACGGATACGAAATTACAACAATGGCCGTTTGGTTGCTAACCAACAAGGTGTCAACGCTTGTGACAGTAACCCAAATTTTCACAGTGCTAAACACCCTGGAGCCATCCCAAAGAGACAATACCACCAGAATCAAAAAACAAACAGCGCAACAACAGACACAGAAGATAACACAGGATTGCTCTTTGAATGTTAAAATTGTGAAAAATTCTACTGGGGACTTTAATATTTTTAATTATTCATCTATTAGTATAGACCCAGTGCTTATTGACTTTCTTGCTAAGGGCAATACGTTTGTCCCTAGTAGACATTTGAATATTGTACAATCTATTATGGACCTAAAACATTTTGTTAGGAAACTTAACCTAACTGTTTTGTTTAGTAACATGGTCAACAGTGACTGGGTTTTTAGGGTCCCCAGCATATTTACTCCACCATTACACCCTGTACTCAGCATTTTTGAAAACATTTGTGAACTTGATTTGAGGCATACTGTTCATTCTCAAGGGTATACTAACACCAGAAGTGTTAGGAATGACAATGTTACTCGAGAGGGGGTTTCAGCTTTGCATACATTAAGATCTTTTCAAGTGAGGGTGGTTAAACCTGATAAAGGGGGTGGTTTGGCCATCTTTGACGTTGTGGACTACAACACTAGAATGGGAATACTTTTAAACAGTGATGCCTACTCTAAAGTTTCACTGAACAAAATCAATGTAGCTTATGGCCGTATCAGAAATTACTTAAATGATTTATTCATAGAGGCAAAAATTGACATTGACATGTTTAAATACATGTCAATCCCATGGCCAAAAATTCCCATTATGTTTGGTATCCCCAAAGTGCACAAGGAAGGGGTTCAATTACATATCTGTGCGAAGGTAATGGACATTATTTTGCAGAGATACTTGGTGTCTGAACTCCAGATCTGTAAAGACTCTTGGACCTTTCTGCAAAAGATTAACGACCTTGAGTTCCACAAGGACAACAAACTTCTAACCATCGATGTTAAAGACCTTTATACCTCGATTCCCTACCTTGAAGGGGTCGGATGGGTGAGCTCGATGCTTAAAGCTAAGGGGGCACCGGTTGACGAGATATACCTTATACAGGTATTAGTAGACATAATCCTCACTAACAATTTCTTTACCTTTAACAAGGAATTTTACCTCCAGAAGAGGGGAGTGGACATGGGTTCACCATGTGGAGCTAGCCTGGCTAATTTAGTAATGGCATACTAGGAAAGAAAATTCATCTTTAACAATTCCCAACAGATGACCAACCTTATATACTATACCCGCTTTTTGGACGACATTTTCATTGTCTTTAGAGGTGATGGAATGCAGGCACAAATCTTTGTTGATTATTCAAACCATACGACCGACTTTCTTGATTTCACTTTTAATTTCAACTGTGATTTCATTGACTACCTTGATATTAGGTTAATCAAGGACGTAGCGAACAACAGATTTGTGTCAAAAATTTTTAGAAAGGACACTTATAGTAACTCATTTCTTCACTTTACAAGTAGCCATCCTTTTACAGAAAAACGTTCCATTGTTAAGGGTCAACTTATTAGAGCAGCTAAAATGGTTTCCATTGAGGCTGACTTCATTGATAAATGTAAGTTACTGAGTAACATGTTTCAACATCGGGGATACCCAATTAACCTTATCGATTCACTAGGAGACAAAGTGCAATATAAAAGGTACAACTGGATAATTAAGCCCATACTGAGTGAATCAGTGTTGACTACTGAAACCGAGCAGGAAGCCAGTGGTTCTAACTCTTGGAATATGAGCCAAAAGTTAGACTCGACTAATGCTAATACAATGTCTAACTATAGAACTAGCTTTATAACTACATACTGTAAGGACAGTGACAAAGTTAGATTTATATTATATAAAAACTGGGAACTCATCAGTAATGACAAACTTTTAACTGCAAAACTAGGAAGTGTCCCTAAACTCATTTTTAGAAGAGGTCTTAACCTTAAAAATTTACTAGAAAGGAAAGACCTAAGGAGTGTAAATAGATATACAGGGATGTCTTCTTGTGGCATGTGTAGGATGTGTAAATTTATGGATTTAGGTAAGACATTTACCATCAGTGGGAGGAAGTTTGAACTGAATCACAAATTCCATTGTAACTCAAAGTCTGTTGTGTACATCGCTAAGTGTACATCCTGTACAGCTTTCTACGTTAGGAAAACGGAGCGTAGGCTCCATGACAGAGTGTACGAACATACCCATGCAATTGATACAAACAAAAGTGACAACTCTCTTGCTAAACACTCACATTTGAGTGGGTGACATAAGTTTATGTTTAAAGCAATAGACCAAGTTCAGTTAGATGTTAGGGGTGGTCCAGTAAATTTACTTCTAGAGGAACGTGAATTAGCTTGGCAGTTGAGACTTAATGCCTGTTCTAGTCCAGGTCTTAGTGAAGCATGTAACATCATTTATTTGCTTAAACTAAAAAGTTTAAAAAGATGATGTCACACTAGAAAGTGTGACATCAGTTTTTATTATGTAAGTTCATAGAATATATAGGTTCTGTTATATATTTATATTTTACTAAAAAACAGTATAGTGTATTTTAAACTGTATTAACATTTTGGTTGTAATCTCTCTTTAACAACATGTGTATATACAGCCTTGGTTGGTGATAGGAAGCTTTTTAGCATGTGACATTATTTGTATTTGGTATTTAAACATCCCTTGAAGCTTTTTTACTTGATCTGATGAAGTTACTGTATTAACAGTGACAAAAAGCGATTCATATTAAACTTTTTTGTGTTTTACCTTCGGGCCGTTGGACTTGTTGGACTTGTTCGGTTTGGTGTTATAACATTAAAAACACAATTTATAAATGGGCTGCAAGTCATACTTTCACTTTCTGTACATGCATTATATTGTGATGAAGGCATAAATATGTAGGTCATATTGTGCCATGTGTGTGCCATACTGCAGCAGCACATATTTTGATATATAGATGGATCTAACCTAAAAGATATAAAACTTCATGCCTCCATTAAACGCAAAATCAAAACCTTTCAATCGCTTCTGTCAGACCTACAACTAAAAAGTGCTTTAACCCTATTACAGCCAATACACTTGAACCCAAATTTAAAAATAGGAAATGAAATGATCAACCTAGCTCAATATCCACAAATCAAAGATCTTACAGTCTGGGATCTATATAGACTTAAAAACAGGTCATTAAAAGATATCAAACATCATCTCAACCTTAATAACAAATACAATTGGTGGAAAGATATCTGTCTTCAGAGACATCCCACAAGAAATAGAAAATGTAATAACAAACACACAGGCCTTAGTCAAGTTCTTAAAACTTCCAAAAAAAATCCTGTCACCTACATACAAGTTAAGTACCTCTATAAAATACCAGTCCACCTTTACATCTTCTCAATACTGGAAAGACAAGAATCCAGAAATAACTAATGCTCAGCTCTCACAAGCATGGTTTAATACAAACAAATACTCTCTCTACATGAAACTGACTTACAGCCAGTTAATGGTCAACAATAATGCCTATTACACGCCAGAATGACTAAATAAGTTTTTCCCGAATAACTCACCTTTCTGCCCCTTTAGTCCATCAAAAATAGCAGACTTATTACATATCCTCTGATACTGCAAATTTGCATATAAACTCTGGGACTCATTAAGAATTAAACTCAACAAAATGGGTAATGGGAAATCTACATTATCCTCGGAATTTGCGATTCTACATGTTAAGTCACTTCACATACCCACATCAGATTTAAGAATTCTGATCCCCATATTTAAACTAGTCAAATTATATATTACTCAAAACTGGATAGACAGATCTAAATTAAACTGGGGAGAATTTATGAATATGGCCCACACTTACATAATCTCACACAAACTCATGATTAATGATAAAAAGAAAGGAATACAATTCCTAAAAATATGGAAATATATCTTAGACCACATATTAGCATAATAAATATCTATGTTATAACTATGTAAATATCCGCATTATTTGGTATGGAAGACCCTCTCTCTAATAACTTTGAAATAAAATCTCTAAGCAGCATAATTCATGGTAAAATAACATATGATTAGTAAAAGTTTATCTCTCAACTATTAGAGGCACTATTTGTACAGCTGTAAATAGTTGAGTTCCAAGGTTTAATTTACTTCTTATATTATCTAGTGGTCACCTTTTGTTTCCTAATATTATGGGCAGGATTCACGAAGCCTCCGTGTAAGAGTTATAACTCATACACGGAGGCTGCAGTTAAACGGAGTGATGTCAGCATGCTCTGCATATTAATGAGAGCATGCTGAATCACACTGAAGGCCAACACAGTCCGTGTAAGACAGTAGGGGGTGTGTCCGTAGGCCGAGCCCTGTAAGCGGACACGCCCCCAGAAGAGGAAAAGTACCCAAAGGAAACACCCACGACAGAGTCCACGGAAATGTGAATAAACAGAACACAACACATGCCCCCACAGACTATGAACATAAAATAAATATAAATGAACATGTTATATTTTTTTTTAAATTGTAAAGATGTTTAACCGTGAGTGCGCTCGTTTGCGCGGGCGTGCCCGTAGCGCAGCTACAGTTAGCAGTCAGTGGGAAAGCATATAAGAACTAAATATGCAAAAAAAGCCAGGAAACAATAGCGTAGTGGTAGAGATGTTGGCTGCAGAGCAGGCATTCATGGTTCGAGCCCCCACAACATCAATTTATTTTTTTCTGCAAAATAAGCAGGAAACAAGTCCCTGACAAATATGTACACATAAAACCACAACCTATGTAAAATGTAATGAAATAGCCCATTTATATTGAAGAAATGTGAGGTAACAAAAGAATAAAAAATGCCAGATGTGCCCATAGATGAGCTACAGTTTAACAGGGTGAGTGCATCTGCCCGTAGATGAGCAGTGGTTTAACTGGTGCAAAATGAGTGCCCGTAGCCGAGCAGTGGTTTAACATGCTAAATCTATGTGCCCCTAACTGAGCTGAGCGTAATATGCGTGCCGATAGCCAAATGAGGCTTAAACCAGCGTACCCCGTTTGCGCGGAGCTGCGCACCGCGCAAACGAGCTAACCGATAGCCAACGTTGAGCAAGCCGTATCAAAACTGCCTTTACACAGACACACCCCTCAGCATGTCTAGACAGTCATGAAAAATAAAAAGCAGTGGCCAGGTTCGAACCCAGGATACTATACACCATAGTCAAGATACAGAACCACTAAGCCACGACAGCAGTACCTGTAAATGCAATAATAGCTAATATATATTGTTCACCAGTGGCAGTGGGGAGCTTGGAGCAGGCTATCTGTCCCTGGAGGAGTGTTCCCAGCACAGGAATCTGGTAGTCTGTTGGCTATTTTGGGCCAATTTCTAGCTCTTTCAAGTCTGCCTGTATAAAACCCGCTGTAGCGCGGCTTTGCGTGATTTTGTGCATAGCGCTTCATCAAGCAGCACCGCTTATTAGGGTTTGAGCCTTGGAACTGATCTAGTTCTCATAATAAACACCCTATTCTTATGCTAAAGCCTAGCACTTGCTCACTAAAGCAGTTATATAAGTCAGCATTAAAAAAATTAAAAGCACTACACCCTCACAAACTCCCCTTGAGTAACCTGTTCCCCATTGGCCCTTTTTTTCAATTATAAAGGAATTCCCAATACTATTCTAGCATGTCCAAAGGTCAGTTGTCAATCTCCTCTCCAGTCCAGCTGGTGAACCTGGGAATCTTGAGGCAATGTTACAACTGCCTAATGTACACAGACAACCTTCTCCTCCTCCCAACAAATTCCAACACATGTGAGAGATGCAACCATATAGCCAAACTGGAGGCTAAGCTCCCTCAACTCAGTACTGGCGTAACCAGTCAGGAGGAGAAGGAAACCACACTCACTACAATTCCAGTCTCACATAGACCTACCACGACAGCAAACCAAACACATAAACACACAAAAACATACTTGGAGGCTCTAAATAAAAATCTGCCTAAGCAGCAGAGACCTCCAAAGCAGACACGCAAGCAACCGCTACCCCAAAACAAAACACATGCAACACATAGCTCACAAAGCCAGTGTGCCGAACAGTCACAGCCCTTAAGGCTAAACAACACACCTGATACACTTGTAATAGGTGACTCTATCATCAGGCACACTGACGTCCTGCTCACCAGGCTGAACAAGGAGAAGGTCACGGTGAGCTGCCTATCGGGTGCTAGGATCTGCCACATAACACAAGCACTCAGGTCACTCCAAGGCAAGTACAAATATGACTCAGTCATTGTCCATGCTGGTGTGAATGACCAGAGACATACCTCCCTGGACTACATGAAAAGAGACATAGAGGAGCTCTCTGGGCATGTAGCCCAGGCCGGTATGACCCTGACCTTGAGTAGCATCTTACCCTCACCAAGAATGATGCCACAGTATGAAGACAAGATTATCAATTTCAACAATTGGCTTAAGTATTGGTGTCATTCAAAGGGGATCCAATGCCTGTCAGCCTGGGATGACATGCTCGACAAGCCACGATGCTTTGCTACGGACGGCTTGCACCTGTCACCCCTGGGCTTTCGGATATTGGCAAAGGCTCTTGCTACCCCCATAGTGCCTTTTTTAGGCAAGGCTCAAAAGACAAACCCACCTCCATAGGTATCACAAGGGATAAGAAACTAAGAGTAATGCTACTCAACGCCAGAAGTCTAAACCTCAAGATGCACGCACTTGAAACTCTCCTTAGCATGGAGAACATCGATATCTGTGCAGTAACAGAAACCTGGTTCAAGGCTCTCGAGAGCACCCCAGCACTACCAGGTTATACCTCATACCATGCTTTTCGCCCCAAAACTTGGACCGAACCACAAAAGGAGGGAGTATCAATATTAGTCGCCAAAGATACCCACACCTCCAGGCTGGTGGCACAGCACGAAGCATCAGAGACTATCCATGTGCAACTAACAGTGGGTAAAACTGCCTTCCAGTTTATAGCCTGCTACAGACCACCCTCCCAAACCCAGGAACCCCACTCGGCCTTCCTGAGAACACTGGAAAATATGAAGGTCTCTCCAAACACCATTATATTGGGTGACTTCAACTACCCAACCATAGACTGGGAGCATTACTCTAGCTCCAACACCCTAGCCCAAAGGTTCCTAGAATTTATAAACTCAAATGCTATGGAACAATTTGTTACCACTCCCACAAGAGGGAAAACATACTGGACCTGATCATCACCAACATGGGGACTCTATGCTCCAGACCAGAAGTGTATCCCTCACTGGTAAGATCAGACCATAAACTAATCTCACTGGATATTCACATCCCGACCCCACCCCATGCCCAGAAAACCACAGTGAAAAACTTCTCTAAAGCAAATTTCACACTCCTCAAAACCGAGGTGGAATCCTTCAAAGCCCCGGCCTCTGGATATCTGCCCAGACCACAAAATCCTTTATAAACGCATTCTATGAACACCTTCAGGAATGCATGGATCATGCAATCCCAAATAAAACCAAGACCCAATCCTCCAAAGGCAGACGTCCTGTCTGGTGGACCCCAGCCATAAACAAACTATACAATAGAAGGAGGAAGCTACTACATGACAGAGCAAAATCCCAAAAAGGGAAGGCATCTCTGATCAGTATTAGCAAAAAACTACGAGCACTCATAAAATCGTCTAAGGCCCGCTTTGAGAGAAAAATTGCACAGGACACTAAGGATAATTACAAGGCTTTCTTTAGTTATGTTAGGAACCTGGGTGGGAATTCCCAGATATGCTCAGAATTAGTCCAAAATGACAAAAAATACACCGAACCCACAGACATTGCCAACATCCTAGCTGACAGGTTCAGTGCAAACCCCCCCCCACTCCCCACCAAATGGGCTAATATCTATCCCAGCAGAGTGCTGCTCCCCTGACATCTTAGATGCTCAGGTAAGAGCTGCCCTCTGCAAAGCAAGAAACACAGCATCAATGGGACCAGACGGTGTCCCGGGCTGCGTCCTACATGAACTCCAAGAAGAACTAAACACAAACATAAAACTACTGTTCAATCTCAGCCTTACTACAGGATATGTACCCAAAGAGTGGTGTACAGCAACAGTGGTCCCTCTCCACAAAGGTGGTGCCTCAACGGATCCTGGAAACTATCGCCCCATAAGTCTCACTAGCTTGGTCTGCAAAGCTATGGAAAGGATCATCATGGACCTTATAAATAAAGATAATGGGGACCTACAGACACTGGATCCTACCCAGTTCGGCTTTGTTAAGGGCAGATCCTGCCTCTTAAACCTGGTCAATTTCTTTGAAACAGTCACCAAGGCCATTGACAAGGGGAAGGTGGTCCACACAGCCTACCTGGACCTCGCAAAAGCCTTCGATACAATACCCCACTCGGGCATTATAGATAAGCTCACCAGCTTAAATATAAACCCCTATGTCACTAGATGGGTTGCAAACTGGCTCAAGGACAGAACCCACATGGTTAGAATAGCTGGAGCCATGTCAGACTCCAAACCAGTTACAAGTGGTGTCCCACAAGGCTCAGTCTTGGGACCTCTCTTGTTCGGTATATATTTCTCGGAGGTACAGGCCAACATGGAAGGACTGTGGCTGACCAAGTTCACAGATGACTGCAAACTGGGCACCATAATAGACTCTCCAGCTGACACAAGCATCCTCCAAAAGGGCCTCATAGAAACAGACAACTGGTGCCAGAGCCATGGCCTCAAGCTAAACGCCAAAAAGTGTATAGTCGTCCCTTTGGCAAAAACAAAGTGCCCACAAATTACCACATAGGTGGTAATCCATTAAGTACAGAAGAAGTAATTAGGGACCTGGGGACCCAAGCTGATAGCAATCTCTCATTTGACAACCACGTGGCCAAAGTGGTTAGAAAAACATTTTATATAGCCCACCTAATCATGAAGGGATTCACATCTAGATCAGGGGAGGTCATCGTGCCTCTTTACTCATCCCTCATCAGGCCCATAATTGAGTACAATGCCCCTTTTGGGATGTACCTTACCAGACACCTGCAGCAACTGGAAAGACCCCAAAAGTACCTCACCAAGAGGATCAAGGGGCTCAAACAGATGCCGTATGCTGCCCGGTTAAAGAAACTCCAGCTCTACTCAGTGGCATACCGCCTGCTCAGAGGCGATCTGTGCCTGACTTATAAAGCCATGTCCAACCCGGAATTAATGGACATGCTGCACCTCAGAAAATCCAAATCCCATCGAGCTACGCACTTGAGGGACTTAAACCTCAGCACTGAAATAAATAGGACATGCTGGAGGGACAGATTCATAACCCAGAGGCTCCCTTCACACTGGAATAAAATCCCAGTCCAGGTTAGGCAGAGTCCCTCATTGACTCTCTTCAAGAGGAATCTTGATGAGTGGATGGGAGATCGTAGGTTTACCCCGGGTATCACTTCTGTGTCACTGTTAGACAGAAGCGCAGTATACTAACCTCAAAAAAGGGCATAGCAAAATTAATTTAAAATGGGTGGCGAAAGCCATACACACTCTGGCTAGGCTTATAAATGCCCTAGGGCAGATAGCCTAGTATGAACCTATGAACCTATATAGGAATGAATACAAACTAGAGCATGACAATGCAGGTTTACTGAAGTTGATACAATTCCAAAATGGCCAATCACAGATATGTGCGGGAAAAACGGACTATATAAGTCCCATAGGCGGGAATACACAGCATAAACGATTGTAGAACTGACCTGCAGGCAGAATGTCAGGAGTAGGAGAGGGTAGTCGCTTTTGAGCACAGAGGTGGGGTGTTGAGGAGTCCAGGTACATGGCCTGGCTCCTAGTCCATAATCATGAGGCCCAACTCATGCAGGGCCAGGTCCTCTGGGGAGCATACAGGGCTGAGGCGTGGGACCGGCTGGCTCATGATCTCACCATTGCCACAGGGATTCCAAGGACTGGTGAGCAGGTCCGTCACCACCATGCGGACCTGAAGAGACGCAAGCAGGACCAACTGAACCTTTGGATCCTGGAGGCCCGGCAAACACCCAACGCCCCACTACTGAGTAAGTAACATTTAATTCTCTATGTAAAAAATTAAACTAGCTGATATTATGGAGATGTGTATTCCAATATTACTTCATTTATATTACAGCTGCAGGTGCCCGTTCTGCGAACCGCAGAGCCTATGGCGATAGGCTGGTGCGGTTGCGCCACCAGGCAGGTCAGTAATCCACTACCAGTAACTGTAAAGAAATATAAAGGTATGACAGTCAACAAAAGAGTGCAGTGTAGTCAGTAAGGAATAAAATCTGCAAGTAACAGTGTGAAAGTGTATGCAAGTATTGCTTGATTACAAGAGTTTTCAGCCTGTAAGTTTAACCAAAACATGAAACTGTCCGACATATATTCTGAAATAAAAATGCCCTGCCTGTAAGAAAATAGTACACAACCTGCAGCAGGCTGAAAAGTATAGCTGCAGAAGATGATGAAATCATATGTGTGAAATATATCCCTGTGGAAATACTGAAACATGACAGAAGTGAGACTGCTGGAAAGGATTGTAATAACTACTGTTAAAACATGTCAATAAAGCCTAGAAGTACCATCCTGAATAGTAAAATGAAAGCAAGTGAGAGAGTGTGAGAAAGTGTCATGAATCCAGCAATACAGTAGTAATAACCCCTGAATAAAGTATACTGCAGTCAAGACAGAATGAAATGCATGTGAGATTCAAAACCAAACAGCGAAATATGTTCAAAGTGTTGCTGCATGTGGAATGTGTATCCCAAAATCTGGATATGTTGCTCTCAGTCTGAAATACGCAGATAGGATGATTGTCTGATATCCCAAACATCCACACTTGTCTACAGCTATATAAAGCAAATGTAGCAAGATGATGTAGCTGAACAAAGCTAGATATGAATGTGTATGAAGAACACTAAAATGTATATTGATGTTGCAGTAACAGTCCTATCACCAAGGTGAAATAGTTATCATATAGGAAACTGTAGTTAGAACAGTAGTGTGTATATAACTGTAGCTATTAGAAATGTACAGCATATGTATTGTTATTCGAAGGTGTTAATATTACTGTCTTTACCCCACCCTATAACCACATATAACCCATTCCACGTGAAAATGGTATGTGCAATCACAATTAACACCCCTGGACGTTTGTCCTGTTGGGTCATATATATCTGCATGTCTGTCGATGCATCTGCCCTGTTCATACATCCGCACCTGATGGCCTGTTGCTATCAATTAACCCTGCATGTTGTTGGACTGTGTATTTCTGTTCAAATTATGCATGTGTTATGCACGCTGTTCAATGGTGTGAATATATGGGTGTTTGGTTAATGGGAATACTAATGCATGCTGTTACAACTAATTGTGAATGGTATTATATGTCACTAACCCAAACTGTCATGACATAATGCAAAACATAGGACGACAGGGAAGGCGGGTTCCAGCGGACCCACCTCTCCCACCTCAGCTGGCGAGTGCACCTGGCACTAGTGCCGAGTCCGGACCCTCCTCCAGTGGCCCTGTGCCACCTGTGGGTGGAAGCGCTGCAGGGGATGGGGCTCGCCCCCCCTCTGCAAGTGTGGCTGGAGGAGAACCACCACTCACCCTCCATAGCGTCCGGACTGTGGTGCGTATGGAGATTCGGGACTCTGTCCTTGATCCCCTACGCCAGCTAGAGGCATGGGTGGCGCAACTAACGGGCATGCCTGTTGCCCCGCCTACACAGCCCACAGCACAGCCCCGTCCTGGGCAGTGAAGGAACAGTGGCAACTGCCTATGGGTGGGGATATCAGTTCCACTGTTGCCATCTGTGGGCTCATGGGCTCTGGATATCCAAACCTCCATCCCCGTCAATTGTGTAACCCCCCCACACATGTCATACACCGCCCCTGTGTGCGTCTTGTTTGTCTTGTCTGTTTACCAACCCAACCTACCTCCCCAGCTGTACCGACTTCCTTCACCTGACATACCACTCTCACCTGAAAAAAAAAAAAAAAGGGCACTCTGTACCCACAAAAAAATTACGCCCCATACATAGCTGCCCATTCCGCACACATCTCTGCTGGACATGGAACCTATCAATTACAATTGGCTGTACAAGTATTATTGTTGTCCTGACACCTCTCTCAGGGGTGGAAGGTTTCAAATGTCACACCAAATTACATACATATGCACAGCTGTTGCTGATGAAGAAATGGGCAGCTATGGGCCTTACCTACATCCCTCCTGCACATCCCAAGCTTGTTTCCCTACTGTCTTACCCTCTTTGTGACCCCTTTTTCACCACTTTCCTGTCTCCCCATTTTCTTTTCTTTCAAAGAAAATAGCGCGGGTGTGCACCAGGGTGAGCACCGTTAAGCGGTTGTAAGCGGGTGTGCGCGGAGCTAACTGCCAGTGCGCATGTGTGAGCTCCGCGCAAACCAGCGCTAGCCCGGTTACAACTGCTTAAAAGTGCCTTAGTCACTGTGATTGACAGGTCCTGTACTCAGTTCAAAAGAAAAATAAAATCCCACTGTCAGTCCCGAACCCAGGACCTTGGAAACACTAGTCTGTATGACCTACCACTAAGCCATGACTCTTATACAAAAACATTGTGCTAAAATAAATATAACATGTAATAGTAGGGATGAATGTAAAGGGAATATAGGATGTGTAGTACACAAAGCATGTCATTTAAAATAAATGTCAAAACTACTGGATTTCCATAATAGTAGTGTGTGAACAGAAACAGCCATGCTAGTTGGCAGCCTGTAGATAATAAGGTCAGTTAAAGTACATAGATATATGTATGCATATGTACATATATATATATATATATATATATATATATATATATATATATATAAATATATCTATATATAGTTGTAGGAGTCAATGTGCATACACACTTGCTACAGGGAACATGAGAGAGGAATGGAGAATTGTGAATATACAACACAGCCTGAAGCATGAGAGAGATACTAACCTTTACAGTCACAGAACACTGTCCACAGCATACCAGCATGGTCCCCACCCTCACAATCTGAAAGGGCAACGCCTATCCCACATACCCTTTTATAGCACTGACCTGAAATCACAGTGAGAACTGCAATCAGTACACAACTGGCTGTATGCAATTAGCAAATGCTGGCTTACAATTGGTGCAGAGGCCATCACATGGACCTATGCAGATACCTACAGAAGCATCCAGTGCTAACACTCCCCACATGCAATACAGTCATTGCATTGTCTGTAAGCAGACAGAGGGAGAGCGAGAAGTGAGAGAGAGAGAGAGAGAGAGAGAGAGAGCAAAAAAAAAATAAAAACCAGACACTGTGACTCTGTAACCCGAAGCTGTCAGCACTGACAGTAGCAGCAGCAAGCAAAAGCTGTGGTAACGCAACCAGCTGTGACAAACAGAGGTAATGCAAAGTAGCAGGTTAATAGTGTGCATACTGTGAACCCTCCAAATGTGTCATAGGTCTGTATACATAGGTATGTCCATGTGATATGTTGTGTGTACGTAGTTCCACCAAAAGGGGATGTCCATACATCACATGTCAATCAGTCATAGGCCAGGATCCTGGCAGCATGTGTCTGTGCGTTGGCCCAGCAATGGCTGTAGTGACTGCTTTGAAATGTCAGCCAGGCTCAAAAGTCAGGATCAGCCCATCCCAAAGGCACACTGGCTGGGAACAAGTGTCTGCAGGTACCTGATGCCACTGCAAATGCATCCCATACTGCATAATTCCATAGCTTAGCAGACCAGGCCCGTTATGCATATGATGTGGTAATTCCCAGGGTCAGTCGAGGTGCCCCCTTAGTGGTGTGGGACCACTGTTGCTGTATGCCACTGTCCAGGTACATATCCTGTAGCACGGCCAAGATAAACTATCAGTGTTACATGCGGTGGTATGTCCTCTCAGAGTGCCGGTAGCACACATCCAGGGGGACCACGAGGTCACAGTGATGCTGTGTGTTCTCCTCTGCTGAGGGCGGCCCTCACCTGGACATGTGAGATGATAGGGAGGTTACATCCAGCTGGGATAAATATTTCAAAGGTGGGGGAGAAGGAGGGGGGATATGTGCACCGAACATGTCTGCAGGACTGTTGCCAATATCTGTGTGTGTGGTAAATGTTAAGTAGGTGTGGATTAAAACAGAGCATATCTGAGGCATGTGGTCCATATGTGTAACATAACTGAAGAAGGCCTTGTGGTCATCCATAGTGTTTGTGTCCATTTCCCTCCCAGAGTAGACCGTGGCTGTTGTTATGACAGACCGTAGCGTAGTACCAGTGCTGACCACAGATGCCTACCCTTAATGTGAATGTGCTCTGTCCTGCAGTAGCCTCCTGCTATTGTTATACAATCTGCCTCTGTCTGGGGTCCACCGGACAGGATGCCTAACCTTTGTGCATAGGGTCTGGGTTAGACATGTGTGTGCAAGTGTCATGCAATCCGTGGCATGTCCGTGGTAAGCATTTGCAAAGGGGTCAGCAGTGTGGCTTGTGGCTTCCACTGGCCCAGTGTGCTGCATGGATACCATCTCAGTCCCAGCAAGTGAATAACTGTCTAATCACATACATATCAAAGTAGTCTACTGTGCTGGTGGTGGTGGTGGGATATGTATATCCAGGCCGAGTAACGTCTGTCCACATCACAGTAGTGGATGGTGTCCCACATACAGTACCTTGGGATGAACCCCCATAGTGAGGTTGTGCATTGCACCTGTCAGTGTGTGCTGACTGATGGGGCATGCCACTATGTTGTGTGGAATGTGGCAGGTATTGTTGCACAGGTGTTGGCTGAGCACTGATATCTGGCCATGTACCTGTGTATCCACCACGACACACACACATGCAACATATGGGAGTAGTAGTATATCGCTACACATGAGTATCATGTATAGTATGTGTGCCATATATTGCTGACATGGTCTGCTGATATCCTGTCTGTGTTCTCTTCCAGGGAGATGGCACGACAGCGTAACCCCACCTACTCTATGGCGGAAGATGAGGAGATCCACCAGAGCCTGGTGCGGGAGTATGACATCCTGTTTTCCCGCACCAGTCAGAATCAGCAGGAGAGGGCCGCACTGTGGCAAGACCTTGTCCATAGGGTAAATGATATTGGCACGCATAACAGGACATATGAGCAGGTACGACATCACTGCAGTGATTTAATCCGAAGTGTCTGGCAGCGTGCATCAGATATCCACAGGCAACAGGTCGCCACAGGAGGTGGGGTGGCCACACATCCCCCCTCACCAGACTGGAGGGGCTACTCCTAAGTGTTGTGGCTCCAGCCCCGGAACACCAAAAGCAGTACACCTGCATTATGATGGAGGCTGGTTCCACACAGCAGCACGACATGGAGCGTGCAGGTAATATGCCATATGTACACCTGACTGTTCTGTACACTGTATCATATGCAATATCAATGGCACAGATGTGCCCACTGACATTAATCTCATCATTTCTGCAGGTCCCTCCAGGGTTACAGCGAGACAGGCCATCCATGCTGGTGAGTGTGTTTAACATAACCTATAATAGTCCTGATAATGCTAGTAACAGTAGTGTAACTCAGTAGTGCTCTGTGTGTATACTGCGGGGTGTGCATGTGTGCATGTGTGCAGGTGTGCCTGTGCCCATGTGTGCATGTGTGCAGGTGTGTCTGTGTCAACGTGTGCATCTGTGCATGTGTGCCTGTGTCCACGTGTGCATGTGTGCATGTGTGCATGTGTGCCTGTGTCCACGTGTGCATGTGTGCATGTGTGCATGTGTACACGTGACCATGTGTGCATGTGTGCATGTGTGCATGTGTGCATGTGCCCATGTGGGCATGTGAACACGTGTGCATGTGTGCATGTGTCCATGTGTGCATGTGTCCACGTGTGCATGTGTGCATGTGTCCACGTGTGCATGTGTCCACGTGTGCATGTGTACACGTGACCATGTGTGCATGTGTGCCTGTGTGCATGTGTGCATGTGTGCCTGTGTCCACGTGTTCATAGGTTCATAGGTTCATAGGTTCATACTAGGCTATCTGCCCGAGGGCATTTACAAGCCTAGCCCATCGTTTTGTGGCTTACGCCACCCCTTTAGTATGGGGAACTATACCCATTATTTTGCTGTGCCTCTGTCGAGCAGTGACACTGAGGTAATCCCTGGGGTATATCTGCGATCTCCCATCCATTAGTCAAGATTTCTCTTGAACAAGGCGAGGTGCTCTGCCTCACATGTACCGGGATTTTGTTCCACAGCATAGGGAGTCTTTGGGTGATGAATCTATCCCTCCAGCACGTCCTATTAATAGCCGTGTCGAGGTTTAAGTCTCCCCTTGTGGCTCTGATGGATCTAGATTTTTTGAGGTGAAGCATATTCATCAAATCTGGGTTTGACATGGCCTTGTATGTTAGGCAAAGGTCACCTCTGAGCAAGCGGTAAGCGACTGAATAGAGCTGGAGTTCTTTCAGTCGGGCAGCATAGGACAGATTTTGAGACCCTTTATCCTTTTGGTGAGGAACTTTGTGGCCTCTCCAGCTGCTGCAAGTGTCGGGTCAGATACATTCGAATGGGGCATTGTACTCAATCATTGGTCTGATGAGTGATGAGTAAAGGGAGACTATGACCTCCTTTATCTAGATGAGAATCCTTCATGATAAGGTGGGCAATGTAGAAGGTCTTCCTAACTACTTTAGCTACATGGGTGTCGAATGACAGACTACTATCAACCTGGGTCCCCAGGTCCCTGATAACTTCTTCTGTGCTCAGTGGATTGCCACCTATTTGGTAGCTAGGGGTAACCTTGTTTTTCCGAAGGGTATGACTATGCATTTTTGGCATTTAACTTTAGGCCGTGGCTCTGACACCAGTTATCCGTTCTGTGAGACCCTTCTGAAGGATATCTGTGTCAGATGTGTTTTCTATGGCCCAGTTTGCAGTCATCTGCAAACTTTGTCAGCCATAACCCTCCTGTGTTTGCTTGTACTGGAAAAGTAGATGCCAAACAAGAGTGGGCCCAGGACTGAGCCCTGTGGGACACCACTTGTGACAGGCTTTGAGTCTGACATGGCGCCAGCAACTCTGACCCTGTGGGTTCTGTCACTCAGCCAGTTTGCAACCCATCTTGTGATGTATGGGTTGACATTTAAGCTGATGAGTTTTTCAATGATACCCGAGTGGGGTATTGTATCAAGGCCTTAGCCAAATCGAGGTAGGCTGTATGGACTGCCTTTCCTCATCAATGGCTTTGGTGACTGTTTCAAAAAGTCAACCAAGTTTAAAAGGCATGATCTGCCTTTGACAAAGCCAAACTGGGTTGGATCCAAAGTCTGCAAATTCCCTATGTCTTTATTTATGAGGTCCATTATGATCCTCTCCATGGCTTTGCAGATAAGGCTTGTCAAGCTAATGGGCGGTAATTTCCAGGGTCGGTGGAGGCACCGCCTTTGTGTAGTGGGACTACAGTTGCAGTGCGCCACTCCTGGGTGCGTATCCAGAGGTAAGACTTTGATTAAACTGCTGTCCTAGCTGTGTGTTTAATTCTTCATTGAGTTCGTGGAGCACACAGCTGGGTGCACCATCAGGTCCCATGGATGCTGTGTTTTTGCTTTGGAGAGAGCAGTTCTCACTTGGGCTGGAGATGTTTGGGGGCTGCAATCGCTTGGTATGGATATCTCTCCTTTGGGGAGGGGAGAAGTTTGCACTGAACCTGTCAGCCAGTATGTTGGCAATGTCTGTAGGATCAGTAATCTTCACATCATTTTGAACTAGCTCTGAGCATATCTGGGAGTTTCCTCCCAGGTTTCTAACATAGCTAAAGAAGGCCTTATGATTGTCTTTTGAGTCTTTAGCTATTTTTCTCTCGAAATTTGCTTTGGATGATTTTATGAGAGCTCTTAGTTTTTTACTTATAGTGATCAAGGGTGTCTTACCTTTTAAGGATTTTGCTCTATCTTGTAGTAGCTTCCTCCTTTTGTTGTAGAGTTTGTTTATGGCTGGGGTCCACCAGACTGGACGCTTGCCTTTGGTACAAAGAGTCTTTGTTTTGCTTGGGATTGCCTTATCCATGCAGTCCTGCAGGTGCTGGTAGAAGGCATTTGTAAGTGATTCAGCGGCTTGAGTACTGTTTTCCACTGGCTTGGGGGCCTTAAAGGAGACCACACTAGTCTTTAGAAGTGTGAAGTCGGCTTTCGAGAAGTTCTTTACTATGGTCTTTTTTATTTCAGGTGGGGGTGGGATGAGGACCTCCAGCGAGATTAGTTTGTGATCTGATCTCACCAGTGAGGGGTATACTTCCGGTGTTGAACATTGTGCTCCCATGTTCGTGATGATGAGATCAAGTATGTTATCTCCTCTTGTGGGGATGGTGACTAGTTGTTCCATGGCATTTGAGTTTATGAATTCCAGGAACTTTTGGGCTAGGGTGTTTGGGCTTGAGTAGTGTTCCCAGTCTATATTAGGGTAATTGAAGTCACCTAGTATGATGGTCTTTGGTGATACATTTATCCCCTCTAGTGTTTTCAGGAAGGACATGTGAGGTTCCTGAGTTTGTGAGGGTGGCCTGTAACATGCTACAATTTGCAGAGCAGTCTTGCCTATGGTTAATTGCACCTGGATGGTCTCCGATGCATCGTGCGTTGCCACCAGTCTTGAGGTGTGGGTGTCCTTGATGAATATGGATACCCCCCCCCTTTCTTGGTATTGTCCGGATTTTGGGGCCGGAACGCATGATATGAGGTAAAACCTGATAGCGCTGGGGTGCTCTCAGGAGCCTTGAACCAGGTTTCTGTCACAGCACAGACATCGATGTTCTCCATACTGAGAAGGGCCTCGAAAAGTGCATTTTGAGATTTAGACTTCTGGCATTGAGCAGCATTACCCTTAGTTTTTTTCCTTTTTTGTGTTCTAGGGTGGTAGGTTTAGAATTTGAGCCTTGCCTAAAAAAGGCACTATGGGGGTGGCAAGAGCCTTTGCCAATATCCGGAATCCCAGGGGTGACAGGTGCAAGCCGTCCCTTGCAAAGCAGCGTGGCTTGTCCAGCATGTCATCCCAGGCAGACAGACACTAGATCCCCTTTGAATGACACCAGTGTTTAAGCCAATTGTTAAAGCTGATCATCTTATCTCTGTATTGTGGCATCATTCTTGGTGAAGGTAGGATACTGCTCAAGGTCAGGGTCATACCTGCCTGGGCTACATAATCAGAGAGCTCCTCCATGTGTGCATGTGTACATGTGACCATGTGTGCATGTGTGCCTGTGTGTATGTGTGCATGTGTGCATGTGTGCCTGTGTGCATGTGTGCCTGTGTGCATGTGTCCATGTGTGCATGTGTGCATGTGTGTATAAGTGCATCACTGGTAACAATGTCTGGAGACTGTAAACTGTGTTTCCTGTCTTCATCCCACAGGTTCTGGGGCTGCTCTGGTGACCTGCAGCAGGGAACCTGAATCCTGTGCCACGGCTACTGGTAATGATGATATTTGTGTAATGGTACAGGAAGGTGTGTCAGGGTCTGCCATTGGTCAGCCAATTGACAGTACACAGCTGTCAACCCCATCATTGCGCACAGTCATCCTGCCTGTACATCCTTTGTCACCATTGTCCCTAGGTGATGGACAGGATACAGCGGGCATAGACCAGGGTAATGTGGTACCTGTGGCACATGCATCCCCACACAGCAGCCATGGGCAGGGTCCTCCGATGGTACCACACAGACAGTTGCCCATGGGTTCTCGTGGGAGCATCCATGGGTGTACTGCCTCTGGCCGACGAGCCCAAAGAGGTCTGTCAACCTCAGCTATGTTTCGGACTGTCATGCAGGGTCAGTCACGTATGGAAAGGTACACCAGACAGGGTCTGAGGGAGCTCAGAGCATGTCGCACAGCCATGACAGACAGTATGCGTGACATTGCGGATGCTATCCGTAACTTCACCGATGTCATAGACAGACATTGTGGGGACATATTACAGCAGTTCCACAACCAGATGTCCATGAGCCAGGGCAATGGTGGGCGTTTGCGGCATCGACGTGGCCGTATGCCGGCAGCAGCAGCTGGCAGTCGGCACGGACGACAACAGGCTCGCGCACGCCCCCATAGTGCCAGCAGCAGCCCCAGCAATGCTGGGTCTGTGCTGTCATCGGAACGCCCCAGGAGACCATGTGCACGTGGCTCTGGACAGTGTCCAGTCAACACACCCCTGCTTCTGATGACAGTACCCAGTTCGGCTTTGTACTGGATACGGTCCGTAGCACCCCTGCCAGGCACAGGTACCGTGTCCGTGCACACAGACACTAATCTGTATGGCCTGCCAGGTGCAGTCTGTGGCTGTCCACAAACCCCTGTATATGGCAGCCATGAGGTGGAACTGTGTGTGTGCATACACACATGCAAAATGTTAACACTTAGGGCAACCACATACATGCACACACTGCACCAACACTGCCCCACCCTGTACTGCTGCCCCTCACCAACACACATATACACACATGTCAATTGGTGGTATCAGTGGCTGACTCAGGCATACCTAATCCACACCCTGTGCATATGATGACACTGTGCCACCTCCTGCAATCTCCAACATCATTGCGGGAACAGGTAAACACGTTGCTGATGCACAGGGTGACTACATAGACGTGTATTAGTAGTATCATGTTGGTAACAGTACACTGTGCTGCTATGACTGTGTGCTTACCCCAGCATGCCTGCTGTAGTAACTGTATGAATGTCCTGAATTGTTATCTGCACCCATAGTACATACCAAAGTATAACAGCTGCACATAATTGCATGCCAGTGGTAAGGTTGTCAACAGATAGCCGCATACATGGGTAGCACAGGGGGAAAGCTAACGCAAGTAGTGATATGCAATGGTGGACATGTACAGTAATGGTGTCAAGATGCCCACAACGACTATGCCATGTGGATGTTCGCGCATGTAGATATGTGTGCAGTGCCAATGTAATCCAAATCACAAATAAGTATGACATAATATTGGTTCTACCATGGGCATCTGTGCTGCGTATTCCTGGGTACATGTTGATAGTGCCTACATATTTGCATTGTTACTTACTGTTATTGTTACCCCTTCTTTGTTGTATAATGCACTACTTCCAGCCCTGTGTACTGTAGCTTTGTTTGCATGCATGTTCGCTTGGGGTCCCCTGGAACACTGCTTACACCTGCAATGCAGAGTTACAGTGCTTCTGTAGACTGCTAGTGACATCTGCATAGCGTACGATATGTATGTCAACTTTACACATGACAGAACGTCACTGTCTGTCCTGTACGCATGTATGTTGCCTGTGACACATTGCACACATCTTACCTGGCATTTACCCACGTGTGCAGTCATATATGTCAGTGCTATGAAACAGTGGCGGTCCACCCACACATACACACCTTCAGTATGTTGTTCCCCATTGGCCCTATGTGTTGGTACTCACCATGGCAATCACACTACTAGGGTGGCATGTGCAAAGGTAACCTGTGAATCGCCTCTATGGTCCAGTCATGGTTTATGTGAGTCATGTGTCATTGTCACAGCTGCCACATGTATGCAGTCAGCCATCACCCTTGGCCAGGAACGTACAACACATGTGTGGGATGCCACCACACAGCCAATCTGGGGACTGGTCTCTCTGAACCCAGTAATGCCATACCCTGTCAGGTGGCATGTCATATATACTATGTCCAGGACAAACGTCAACCCCAATCCCTGCTGCTACTATTGATAATACCCCTGAAGATGTTCCTGATAGCTTTGACCAGTCCTTCACTGAGACATTTCAGGCCCTAGCTAGCCATCTACCTCCTAGCTCCCCTGGTCCTGAAAGCAGCACCCCTAGAAAACTACTTGCGTCCAGCTGCCAACCAGTCACCACTTCACTTCTCCGTACCTTGATTGTAACAGTGAAACCCACTACACTTTCTGCTGATCAACTCCCTGCTGAGTACCTATCAAAACCAGATGATGCTATTGCTTACCCCGTCTCAAAGGTAATCAAAGGAACCATGTTAGAATCTAACTTTCACACCATCTGGAAAATGTCATATGTAATCCCACTTCACACAGGAGGCAGCTCTACTGAAGTCTCCAATTATAGGCCAATAGCTATACTCTCTCCACATGCAGAGATTATGGAAACTTTCATCATAGACAAGTCATGCACCACCTAATCCAAACTCGCATTATGGCAGACACTCAGCATGGCTTACGTCCTCATCACAGCACTACGTCAGGCCTCCTAGCCTTTACTAACACCATAAGCCATACTTGCAACAATAATTATATATCCACAGCCCTCTTTTTGGATAATTCAAAGGCATACGATATGGTTGATGACCAACTTGTACTCCACACCCTGCAAAGACTGTCTAGATACTGGAGCCTTCCAATGGTGTCAATCCTACCTGCATGGTCGACAGCAGGCTGGCCTCTGGCAGAACAAACCCTCTAACCTTCTACCTAACACCCTCAGAGTACCACAAGGCTCTATACTAGGGCCCTTGCTGTCCTCCATCTTCATTAACGACCGTTATACTGTCATCCCAAAAGTCAGCTGTATCCAATATGCTGTATACTCTACTCTGATCTGCTCAGCCACATCTCCAGTAGAGTTATGGTCAGCTACCCAGACCACCTTTAATACAATAGCAAACCGGCTTTCTGAACATCGTCTGATCCTAAATCCCAATCAAACTAAACTGCTGTTATTCCACCAACACCTAGGTCTACCACTTTCACCATTACCATAACATCAACTGATGGCACAATAATCTCCCCTGACCCATCTCCAAAACTATTAGGTGTCATCATAGACAATAATCTCATATGTGACATACATGTTAACCAGATTAGCAAAGCCATCAATAGAAAACTAGGGTCATTTTACAGAATTAAAGCCTGCCTAGCCCCTCCAGCTAAAGGTGCCATAGCTCGCTCACACCTTGTTTCAACCCTTCTGTATGCATCCCCTCTACTCTTGAATATGAACAAGACTGTCCTTAACAAACACTCGATTTGCTACAACCACATTGCCAGGTTTGCCACTGGCCCGTCTTTTAGGACACATCATTGCATCAATCTAAATCAGCTTGGTTGGCTTGCAATACCCAGCCTAATACAGTATAACCAACTGATTATGGCCTATAAAATCCTCTATAATACAGACAATACTCCTGCACTTCAATTATTATCACCCCCTATAACAATCCTAGACCGCTTCGATCCTCTAAGAAAGTATTACTTCAGACTAGCAAGTTTAATAACACAGCTGGTGATTCTCTCTTTGCAAACCCTGTAAGTAGATCCTGGAACTCACTTCCAGCTGATATTACCCTACTGTCCACCTTAGGTCATTTAACAGTAGACTCAAACAACATTTGTCACTTAACTGGCTATGTCAATGTAGCAAGCCTGGCTAACTCGAATGTGTAACTTCTGTGAACCACTTTACTGTGTAATTTTAATTTAATCCTGGCTTGTGCTCAGGTCTAACATTAACTTGTGGAACATGTTTGACTTGCTTACTTATGTAATCTCTGTAAATAATCTGTTTGTACTATGTAATGCTAGTATTATGTAATGCTGTATCTGCTACCCTCGTAGCTTGTCTCCACAGGCCTCCCCTGGAAATGGACATGCATCCAGTCGGGCTATCCCAGTCAACAAATGTAGGATAAATAAATAAATCAATACAATATATTACAGTGACGACAATACCAGTCAGACATTGACACACACTGACAGCATGCTGAACACACTAGGGCATACGTGGGGACTCAGACTAGTAGCCTGCCTGGGCATCACACACCTCCGCAGCTGGCACACAGGCATATGTTCCATCGGAACAGAGCACATGCCACACATGGCACGCACATCCCCTGTGCCACACACTCACAGCCTGTAGGGCTACACAACACACCTGCTACAGACGTGTCAGGTACCTGTCATGTGTGCTGCACTGGGGTCCCGCTCAACAGGCTGTATCTGGTGAAGGTCACAGTGATATGACTCAGGGGCACTATGGTCCACCACAGCACACATGCATACAGGTCAGTCAGAGGCATGGACAGATATGACTCACTCATTGACCATGCCAGTGTGGCTGCCTGAGACATACCTCCCTGGACTACATGATAGGGAACATAGAATGGATCTCTCAGCATGTGGCACAGGCCAGTATGAGCCTGATGTTGGTTGCCAACATACCCTCACCAGGTATTCTACCACTATATGTGGGAAGGGTGTTGTATGTCTACATTATGCTCAGTCTCCACTGTCATTCATAGGGTATCCACTGGCTGTCAACGTGTGCTCACATGCTAGGGAAGCCACAATGATGTGCACGGGTCATCTTGCACGTGACACCCATGGCCCGATGTATAATGGCAAGGCTCCTTGGTACACACATACTGCCTTATGCTGCAGGACATGGTTTACATAGCGACCTCCGTGGGTATCACACAGGTTAGGACACTAACAGTGCTGCTACACAACAACAGCAGTGTACACCGGAAGATGCATGCACCAGACACTGCCCTCAGCACGGTGAACTGCAATGTCTGTGTAGTACCAGATTCATGATTCATGGCTCACAGGTGTTACCCATCACTGACAGGTTATGCCCCATACCATGCCTGTCGTCCCCTACACATGTAACACACATGGATAGGGGGGTGGTATCCAAAGGTAACACAGATACACACACCTCCAGGTTGTTGGCACAGCACAAACCATCAGGGCCTACTCATGTGCAGCTGACAGTGTGTCGGACTGCCATCTGGTTCATAGCCTGGCACACACAACCCTCACATACACAGGAAGACCACCTATCCTCCATAACAACACCGGCAATATGACAGTCTCATTAACTGTGTTTATAAGGCCGTACTGCATCCAGCCGAACATTGTGTGTGAGCATTACTGTAGCTACAACACTCTAGTTGAAGAGTTCACAGCATGTGGTCACCGAATTGCAGTGGAATGACATGTTACCACTACCACAACAGGTGGGAACATGCAGCACCTGTACATCGACTACATGTACACTATATGGCCCAGACCAGATGTGTATCCCCTGCTGTAGGTCTTTCACCATAGACACCCACACTGTATAGGGACATACCACGTGCGGACCCTGCACAGTAAGACACAGTCATATTGGTATACATTGCTAATACCATTTATCCACACGAAGCATGTGTCAGACATGGTAACTACTGCAGGTCACAGGTATTTATGTGTATGTGTCACACACATACATCATGTGTGCAATGCCATTGCTGGTTTAGGCAATGGCATGCATTGTTATGTACAAACACCCACACAAGGTCATACTGTGTGACACAACCACACGTGACAGTTGTGGGTTACCAAAACATACCTATCTGTACTCTGACAATGGTAATAGACACAGTAGCAGAGCACACTATTGGCATTACTAGCCAACTAGCCCTGTTTGGCTGTGCTGATAGTGTGGTGACATCCCCTGTGTTTACTGGGGGAGTATGCAGCATCTGGTGTATTGCAGTATTTGCCAAAAGGATCTGTTCCCTCACACTTGCATTTACATACACCCTACTACCCCCACACACATGCACACTTGCCATTTGCAGGATTCATTCCTCTACCTAACTAAGTCATGACACATGAGAGGGACGCATTAGCAAAGCACACTATTCGGTTTATTAAATAGTTCCTCTTCTCTGGCTATACTTATAGGGTGCTGACAACATCAGTATTTTGAAAGGGTAATGTGCATCAGGTAGTGTGATCTCCTGATTGCCAAAACTCACATGATTTTCATACGGAAATGCACACACACACAAACTCCCCACATGCAAACACACACACATGTCATTTACAGGTTTCAAACTCCTACCTAATTACATTACGATATGCAAGGGAAACGCATTAGCAGAGTGTGCTATTCGCATTATTGGGAGGCTTCCTTTCTCCTGCTGTACTTATAGGGTGCTGACATCATCTGTGTTTAGAAAGGGGAGTGTGCATCCTGTAGTGTGTTCTCCCAGTTGCCAAAAGGGGCACTTCCCTCATACATATTCGCACACACACAATAACCCCCCTCATCCAAACACACACACTTGCCATTTGCAGGATTCAAATCACTACCTAACTATGTTATGACACTTGAGACGGATGCATTAGCAGAGCGCGCTATTCGCATTACTGGGAGGCTTCCCTTCTCCTGCTGTACTTATAGGGTGCTGACATCATGTGTGTTTAGAAATGGGAGTGTGCATCCTGTAGTGTGTTCTCCCAGTTGCCAAAAGGAACATTGCCCTCATACATATTTGCACACACACAATAACCCCCCTCATCCAAACACACACACTTGCCATTTGCAGGATTCAAACCACTACCTAACTATGTTATGACATTTGAGACTGATGCATTAGCAAAGTGCGCTATTCGCATTATTTGGAGGCTCCCCTTCTCCTGCTGTACTTATAAGGTGCTGACATCATCTGTGTTTAGAAAGGGGAGTGTGCATCCTGTGGTGTGTTCTCCCAGTTGCCAAAAGGAACATTTCCCTCATACATATTTGCACACACACAATAGCCCCCCTCATCCAAACACACACACTTGCAGGATTCAAACCACTACCTAACTATGTTATGACACTTGAGACGGATGCATTAGCAGAGCGCGCTATTTGCATTATTGGGAGGCTTCCCTTCTCCTGCTGTACTTATAGGGTACTGACATCATCTGTGTTTAGAAAGGGGAGTGTGCATCCTGTGGTGTGTTCTCCCAGTTGCCAAAAGGAACATTTCCCTCATACATATTTGCACACACACACAATAACCCCCCTCATCCAAACACACATACTTGCCATTTGCAGGATTCAAACCACTACCTAATTATGTTATGACACTTGAGATGGATGCATTAGCAGAGCGCGCTATTCGCATTACTGAGAGGCTTCCCTTCTCCTGCTGTACTTATAGGGTGCTGACATCATCTGTGTTTAGAAAGGGGAGTGTGCATCCTGTAGTGTGTTCTCCCAGTTGCCAAAAGGGACATTTCCCTCTCACACACACAAACCCCACTCACCCACACACACACACACACACACGGAGCATTTGCAGGATCCGAACCCCTATCTAACTATATTGTGACACTTGAGGGCGACGCATTAGCAGAGCGCACTATCCAGATTACTGGGCATTTGTTCTGCACCTGTAGTATTTCTAGGGTGCTGACATCTTTATTTCCACAGAGGTATGTAGATGTAGTACTGCCTGTCAGGTGGGGGATAGCATATATATGCATTTGCAGCCACCTACGTCAGGGTCAGATATGCACATCGCACTGGCAGGTTATGTTCTATACCATGCTTTGGGACCACAGGACCTGTAACACACAACACAACCAGTCCAGAACACCACACCCACATCCAGGACGCACACTTAGCTTCCCTGGGAACAGTGCCAGGATATGCAGGTATTCACATACACCATTCCAGTTGTTAACATCAGGTACAGGCATATTGTGTGTGAGAACTACTCAGGCCTCTACCACTTTACCCTACCACCACTACAATTTGTGGGTCCATGTGCTATGGCAGAACCACACACCACAGCCACATGGGTGAATACATATTGCACCTGTCCATCTGCAACGTGGGTACTCACTGTTCCACACCAGAGGTAGACCACCATTGTTGATATTTGCCCATGTCCACCTTTCCCTGGACATCCATATCTCATCTCCACCCCCAGGCAAGGTTGTCACTGCACACAAACTGTGTTTAGCACAAGCAGACTCTACACTTGTGTAGACTGGGTGGATGACTTCAGAGGACCCATGCTGGAGGACTATACTGGCCACTCAGCATAATCCTTGACACTTGCATCCTATGAGCATGTGTACAGTTTGCATTGGTCATGCTATCCCACATATACCCATGACTGCTCCACAACAAGACACCTGTCAGCTGTACACTGGCCATATATGCGCCGTTCAACAGACAGAGCGACCTAATACATTGCAGAGCTGTAGCCCACAGAGGGAGGACATCTGTGGACGGTTCCAGCACGGCACTTCATTCACACATACTCATTACAACACAGTGTTGACAGTGGAATCATCCAGAGAATGCAGATAGGGCTCACCTCAGTCTGTTATTGATGGACACCTACTGTCAGAGATCCTCAGCAACCCTCTCACAGCACACACCGACAACATGGCTGTGGCTTAGCACATTCAATCCCTGAGACCTCCACGGTGCCCCTGCTTGACAGAGGCACAGCTCACTAGCCTCACATGTCACCTTCTGTGACCTACTTTACAGTGGCATGGTAGCCTACTATCCTGGGGATGCAGATGCCAAGCACACTCTGGCTGAGCTTCCATTCCCTGGGGCATGAAGCCTAGTATTGACCTCTACACCCATATGTTCAATTGTCGGATGCACAATATTTGTTGTGCTGTTCTACTGTTTGCAGGTCTTTATTGCCATAGCATTCCCTGTTCCTATGACCAACTTGTGTATCTGTGGCAGATGTTTGCATATGACGGCGATCCACTATATCACTTATGTCTCTGTGGTCATTTACTGTGTGCACTGGGCTGTTTGCTGTGTTGTGGTTGGTTCCTGGACTGACACGTACAAATACCAGATATGTGTGGCCAGCTGCTACACGGAGATATGGCCAAAGTGTGTGAGCATGCCCAGTTCAGCCTTTCCATGGCATGTTGTCTGACATATGCCTCATTTATCAAAGTGTGCGAGCATGCCCAGTGTGAGCTTTCCATATGTTGTACTCTGAAGTCCAACACATATTTGGGTGTGTGTGACCTTCATCATTATCACATGTTTATGATTGTGTGCTGGGTGTCATGTTGTGTACTAACTGGCCAACTGCTTCGTGTCTGCCACAACAGGGATTATACTGTGCCTGCAGGAATTGCATGGGATACTTTGCAGACAGTTCTCAACATACTTTCATAATGACCTAACACTGTAGTACCGTATAGTGTACTGGTTCGGTATTTCACTGTAGTGGACAGTATCCTGGGCTTTAGTCCTATCACTGCTTGACATCTTCATAGTGAGCATGACAGACTGTGTAGGGGCCAGTTGTGCACATATGACCATGTTGCAATATGTTCAGATATGGACTACCTACACCAGGCTCGTCCAACATTGCTAGTGTATTCCACAACATGGGTGGACATTGGCAAACACTAGCGATGTTCTGTAGGCCATTTCTGATGTTAGTCACAGGGTGTGTTTGTCCTTCGACACACATTCTAACTGGAGTTTGCCATTACATATGTCATGGTTGGTATACTGTGCCTCTGTCTACCTCTGACATAACAGTGATACCCAGGGTAGCCTACCATCTCCCATACACTCATCAGGATGCCTCTTGTGGGGTGTCGATATGTGGCAGTCTGGCTGACCTGTACCAGGTGTTTACTGAAGTGTGGGGGTGCCTTCTGTGTTATGGATCATTCTGTACAGCTTGTCCTATGTATGTCAGTGCTGGGGTTCAGGTCTCTCATGTGCATAGCTCACTGCCATTCAGATTGTACAAGGTGCAACATGTTCATTAAATCCAGGTTGGACATGGCATCATACATCAGGCACAGCTTTCCTGTAGCCGGGAAGGATGGCAGTGTGTGGGGCTGCAGTTTGTTTACTCAGGCAACACATGGCATCTGTTCAGGCTCTTTGCTACCCCTGGTGGGGTACTGTTGTGGACTTTACAGTTGTTGAAGGTGTCTGCTGCGGTATATCCCACAGGGGCTATTGTAGTCAGTTGTGATGCTGATGGAGGATGGCTGCAGAGCCAGAGTGAGTTCCCCTTATCTACATCTGCCAGCCTTCATGTTTGGGTGGGTATATGGTACATGTTTCTGCGGACACTACAGACACATGTTTGTCCAGTGCAGGTTGTTTATCACCTTTTGTACCCAGGTCTCACATTACATGTTAGGTGCCTCATGGGTTAACACCTGTGTGGTAATTTGTGGGCACTTACTGTATATCCACAGTGGTTGTCTATACACAGTTCTGCGATTAGCTTGCTGACTTGGCTATGGCTACAGTTGTCTGTTTGTAGGTGGCCCTTTTGTGGGTTGCTTGTGTCAGCTGGGGGTTGGATACGGTGGGCTGTTTGTACTCCTCTGCATACATGCTCAGTCACAGTCCTTCCATGTTGGCCTATACCTATGGGACATGTATACAGAACGGGGGTGGGGGGGGCCAAGACCAGGCCTTGTGGGATGCCACTCATATCCGCTTTGTAGTCTGACATGGATGCAGCATGTCTGACCATGTCAGTTCTGTCCTTGGTCTGCTTTGTAACCCCTCTACTGACATAGGGGTGTATATTTAAGCTAGTGAACATATCCATACTGAACACGTACGGTATTGTCTAGAAGCATGTGCACGGTCCAGCTACGCTGTGTGGACCACATAGCCCTCATCAATGATCTTAATGACTGCTTCAAATGGGTCAGACATGTTTAGGGGCCAGTTCTGCAGTTACAACAGCCACAGTATGTAGGGTCCGGTATCAGTAGGTCCACATTAGCCTTCTGTCTGCGGTACATACTGATCCTTTCCATAGCTGTGCAGAACAAGCTTGTCAGGATCCTGGGGTGGTAGTTTGGAGTATCCATTCAGGCAACACCTTTGTTGTGCTGGACCACTGTTGTTGTACACTGCTCTTTGGGTACATACCCTGTGGTAAGGCTGACATTGGCCAGTAGTGTGATTTTGCATTCCGTTACTCTTGGGGTCCATGTTGGCCTCAGCACAGGACACTATCACATACCTTTGCTGCTGTGTGTTCTGCTTTGCAGATGATGGCGGTTACCTCAGCATCTGCAATGTCAGGGGACCATCTGCTGGGATAGGTATTTTGCACTCGGGGGGGGGGTGTTTGCACTGCACCTGACAGGTTGTATGTTAGCAATATGTGTGTGTGTTTGGTATGTTGTTTGTAATATCTGTGTGATTCGAAGCATATCTGTGGATGCCCAACATGGTTCCTACCATCAGTTGGGTAAGCCTTGTGATTATCCTTAGTGTCCTGTACGTGTTGTATCTTCATAGGTTCATGGGTTCATAGTAGGCTAGACACCCTAGGCCATTGGTAAGCCTAGCTAGAGTGTGTGTGTCTTTCGCCACCCCTTGCTATGTTCAATTATGGCCATTTATGAGGTTCTTCACTGTGCCTCTGTCTGGTCGTGACACAGTGGGGACCCCCAGTATACATGTACGGTCATCCATCCACTTGGCAATATTCATGTTGAGGGGTGTCAGTGAGGGGCTCTGCCTACCATGGATTGGGATCCTGTTTCTGGGTGTGGGGAGCCTATGGGTTATGTATCTGTCCCTTCAGCACATCTTATTTCATTATGTGTTGAGGTTGACATCTGTGACTCTCACAGCTCCAATGGCTTTGATTTCCTGTGGTGTAGCATGTCCATTACTCCTGTGTTGGACATGGCCTGGTACAACAGACATACAATGCCTCTGTGTAGGCAGTGTGTGACTGCAGTCAGCTGGGGTGTCTACAGCCAGGCAGCATATGACATATATTTCGCACCCTTTATCCTGTTGGTGGGGTAACTATGAGGTCTTCCGAACCACTGCAGGTGTCACGTATGGTACATCCCATATGAGTCATTGTACTATATTATGGGTCTGATAAGGGAACAGTACAGCGGCACAGTGACCCCTGTTGATGTTGGTGTGAATCCTTTCATGATACGGTGTCCAGTATCAACAGTCTTCATAGCCACATTGGCATTGTGGCTGTCACATGACAGATTAATGTCGACCTGTGTCCCTAGGTCCCTGATGACTCCTTGCATACATAATGGTTTGACACCTATGTGGTACTTTGTGTACCTTGTCTGGTATTTGGTGGGACATCCATACTGTCCAGTGTCTTTCGATGTCTGGGTAGGGTTCTTGTGTGTGAGAGTGTGGTCTGTCGCATGCTACAGACTGTACAGCAGTTTTGACTACAGTTATGTGCACATGGGTGGTGTCCGCTGCTTTGTGCATTGTCAGTTACCTGGCTATATGGGTGTCTGTGCTGCATATGGATACTCCCCCTCCTTTGATGTCTTGGTGCAGGTGTTGGGGCCATAACACATGGTATGTGGTATAACCTAGTAGTGCTGGTGTGGTATCACTAGGCCTGCAGCAGGCTTCTGTCACTGGACAGGCATCAATGTTCTCCATAATGGGAAGTGCCTCAGGGGCATGCATATTGCAGTTTACACATCTGGTATTGGTCAGCATTACCCTTATGTTTCCTACCACTTATGTTTTCTAGGGTGGTGGGTAGTCTTTTTGGCCTTGCCTACGTAGGCTCTATGGAGGTGGCAAAGGCCTTATCCAGTATCCAGACGCACACGGGTAACAGCTGACAGCCACCCCTGTAACAGCAGCATGACTTGTCATGCTTGATATCTCAAGCGGACACACATTACACCCTCTTGGACTGACAGCTGTAACTGTGCCAGCTGTTAAACATGAGCATTCTGTGTTTGTACTGTGGCATCATTCTTGGTGAGGGTTGGATGCTGCACACAGCCAGTGTCATCCCGCCCTGGGGTACATACTCGGAGGGACCATCCATGTCTCATTTGTTGTTGACCAGGGAGGTACATCTCAGGTAATTCACACCAGCATGGACATTGAGTGCATCATATTTCTGCTTGCTTTGGGGTGACCTGCGTACTTGTGTTAAGTGGCATTTTGTGGCTGCCTACAAGCAGCTTACTCTACCCTTTCCCTTGTTCAGTCTGGTGAGTGGGACAGCTGTGTTTCTGCCTATACAGACACCTATTACAACTGTATCAGGCATTTGTTTCTCCTTCGGGCCTGTGACTGTTTGGCACACCAGCTTTGCGTACTATTCGTTGCATGTGCTATGTTTGAAGGTTGTGGTTGCTTGTGATCTACTTTGGAGGCATCTGTTGGTGTGGTGTGTTTGTAATTAAGGCCTCCGGGAATATTTGTCTGTGTTTATGTGTTTGGTTTACAGTTGTGGTAGGTCTATGTGGGACTGGGTTTGTGGTGTATGTGGTTACCTTCTCCTCCTGACTAGTGTTGACAGTACTGACTTGTTGGAGCTCAACCTCTGCTTTGGATACATGGATGCATCTATCACATATGTTTGTATTTATTCGGGGGTGTTGTGGTTGTCTGTGTACTTGGTACTGGCATCACATTGCCTCTGGATTCATAGGTTATACTTGTTGTGGCTGGACTTAGTGGATTGTATGTGTGGACATATGTTGTTGCCATACTACTGGTCAGTGATTGCTTCCCTTTTTATGTTTGCTCTATCATGTGGTATCTTCCTCATTCTCTTGCATGGTTAGGTAATGGCTGGAGCCCAGCATGCCAGATGTCTGCGTGTATGGCATTGTGTGTTGTTGTTATTTGTGATTGCATACTCCAAGCATTCCTGGCTGTGTTCATGGAATGCCTGTATAACATGTTCTGTGGTGTATCCCATATTCTGCACTTGCACAGGGCCTTTTGTGGATTCAACATCGGTTTTGAGGGCTGCAACCTATACTTTACACATGTTTTTCACTGTGGTATTCTGGCCAGGGACTGGGGTCAGGGTGTGTATATCCAGTGTGCTTACTCTATGGTCTGGTCTTACCAGTGAGGGGTACACTTCTCATCTTGCCATCCAGTACACATGTTGCTGATTATCATATCCAGTATGCTTACCCCTGTTGTGGGGGTAGTACATTATTCCTGGGCATTTTGGTTTATGGAATCTGGGTAATTTTCTCATACTGTGTTGGTGCTAGTACAATGCTACCGGTGTATGTCTGGGTATTTTCAGTCGAGCAATATAATGTGCTTTGGGGGGCTTGATATATTCATGTATTCCGACATAGGCCAGGTGCTGTTCCTGGTATTAGGACAGTGGTCTGCAGCAGGCTATATACTGTGAGGCAGTTTTAGCCATTGGTATTTGACCATGGATATTCCATGCTGCTTCTTGTTGTGGTACCAACATGGGGGTGTGGTTATCCTTGCCATTTCTTGCTAGTCACCCTCCTTTTGTAGCTTGTTCCATGTTTTGCGGCTGTACAGCACAGTATGTGGTGTGACCTGGTAGTGTTAGGGTGCTGCTGTGAGCCTTGCCCAGTTCTCTATTACAGGACTGGTATCTACATTCTCCTTACTGTGTGCGTTTACACTGCACACATCTTGCTGTTTGTACATCTGTCATGGGGTAGTATTACATCTAGGTTCCTATCCCTTGTAGAACCTATGAGGTTGGGTTTGTGTTTTGAGACTTACCTATTCAGGGCATGCTGTGGGTACTGACAGCCTTTGCCAGTATCCATGGGGCATGGCATGATAGGTGCATGCCACCCCTAGCAGGTGGTGCATCATGTCAAACTCCGTATATCTTCCCAGCCTGTAACACATTGGCTCCCCTTTGACTGACTGCATTACTTCAGCCAATTATTGTACTTGATCTTCTTGTCTTCATAGTGTGGCATCATGCTTGGTGAGGGTGAGATGTTAGGCAGGGTCTTCATGTTTGCATATACTAGATGGTGTTACATTGCTTAACACATGGCAATCATGACTCAGGTGGTGCTGCAGGGCTGCCTCTGTCGGATGCACATACTACACTCCCTGTACATGTTTGAGAGCAGGTTGTGTCATGTTAGGCATCCCTGTTACTATATGAGTGAGTCAGAGAGGGGTATCATTCTCAGGGTTCCTACTGTGCCAGTGTATGTGCTATGCGTTGCCTCTTTGCCAAGGCCAGGGCATACTGGGCACGCCTCCTTCTGCCTACTGGGGCAGGCTCTGGTTGTTCCTCCTCAAGTGCTGGGCTGGGCTACTATTCTGCCTGTGTAATTGCCTGCTTCTAATTGTTTTCACCTGCTAGCTTCAGCAGTTATCCCTGCTAGCTTCCTATTAATTCTGTTGCTTCCTTTTTCCTCTCTGTTTCCTCAGGGGGGAGCAACTTGCAGACTATCTGACACACGCTCACAGTGGCTTACACACGCGTACACGTGCTTACACGGTTCAGAATCTCCTTATTCTGGTTTAAACGCACGTACACCCGCGCAAACACTGTTACACGTCTGCCAACAGCCTCCAACATACTCAGCCTGCCTTACACGTGTGCACACCTGCACAAACAGTGTTAAACATCTCTCAACATGCTCCCACATGCTCACACT
This sequence comes from Protopterus annectens, assembly GCF_019279795.1. Lineage (NCBI taxonomy): Eukaryota > Metazoa > Chordata > Ceratodontiformes > Protopteridae > Protopterus > Protopterus annectens. Next base: position 1,523,588,897 of record NC_056725.1, on the reverse strand, counting down.
GCCTTACACGCATGCACACTGTCCTACTCACCCTTCATGGCACGCACACGTGTGCATGCACGGCCAGCAAGAAACTTTGGTGTAGGTTACAGTGTACACCTTCCATTTCTTGACTTTCCATGACTTATCTAGTGGCACACCTCTTTCCATGATCTGTGCCTGTCATCTGTCATGTTACACTGGCCTCCAATGAACTGCATTTCTTTCTACCATTCCCCCCTGTGATGTCACCTATCTCCTACTCTATTCCTCCCCCTTTTGTATCTCTTACACTACTCAGACTGTGCTCATTTGGTATGTGACTGTGAGATTCAGTATCCGAACCCTCATTTACATGGGATTGCCTACTAATGCTTAGTTACATGTCTTAGACTCAGCTTCCCCCCTTAGCAACCACTACACGGTGGCCATGTTGGTTTTAGTCTGCTGGTCCCTGCATTATCATTCCATGTATTGCATGAAACCCACATTTGTGGGTTTATAACCTTCTTTTTTATGGTTTTATACAGCGCAGCCCGTTTGCGCAGGGCTACACTGGGTTTAAACATGGGCGATCGCCGAAAAAAAAAATTATATTTCTAATAGTTTTGCATCAGGTTATCTTGCCAATGGCCACATATTTGGCCATTGGCATGCTGCCTGAATCATATGCAACCTTTTTTTGGAGCTGACATCCTTCCGTTGTGGCTTTTGCAGAAATGTACTCAGTTGTCAACTGAGTACATTTCTGCAGCTAAAACGTCTCCTACACGGACTGGTTTCTGCTTCGTGGATCACTAATATACCTCATTTGCATACCTTTCGGATGCAAGTGAGGTATTTAGCATGTCCACGCCCAGTCCGTGTAAGAGACGTTTTAGCTGGTCTCTTACACGGAGTTTAGGGCTGTTCCTGGATCGCGAGGCTTGCATGGAGTGTTGCACGTCTCTTACACTCCGTGCAAGCCTTCGTGAATCCTGCCCTATGTCTATATTACCTCAGTTTATTTAGATAAATGTCTTATTGTGTTGGCTAATGTCATTTACTATACAGTATATAACCTGTTCTTTTTTCTTCTGTCATGACAGGATGATATAGGTGATTTATGTTAAATGTCTGTATAATGTTTTTCATTTTCTTTCATTGTATACTGTTTTTTTTTTTTTTTTTTTTGTCATTGTTGTTAACATTTAAATCTGAAAATGCAATAAAATATAAGTTGGAAAAAAAATAAATAAAAACAAATAAATAATAATGTATCCTTAAAAACATTAATGTCATTATATACCACTGCCTCTGCCTTCTGCTTTGATTGTGACTGAAAAGAGTTTATTGACCGTCTAATTTACCTGGACAATAACCAAATAAACAAACAAAGAAACAAATAAATAAAATGAATTGTATCTGTTTGATATATGGATTAATTTGGTTCTCCCTCTCACCATTATTGCCATACATATTAGGTTTCAATTGTAATTTTTGGCTTCTCTGAC
>NC_056725.1:1523512483-1523586925 GCF_019279795.1 Protopterus annectens | reverse complement strand
ATCTGCAGGATGTATACAGTTCAGATATTACACAAGCAGAAATAACTGGTTTATGAAAACTGATCAACTTTTTTTTTGTTTCACTCAAGAAAGGGGAAGAAGCCTAACAAGTTAATAAGCAGACTGACTAAATGGTTGGACCACTTTATTGCCTTTTACTGATATAATAAAGTTTTGTAAGGCTTTACTGGGAAAGCTCGCTCAGACTCTGTGACAACTTGTTGTGAGGGAAAGGTTAGTTTGTTTTTGCATTCTTGTATTTTGTATTGCTTTATTGCCTTCTATTTTGTATTTGTATCTTCTTTACACTGTGTTTTACTATGTATTCTGCTTTTAATTGGATATTTAAACTAGGAAGGAGACCACAGCTGTGTATCTTGAAAGTAACACAGGAATTAGAACAGGTCAATTAAGGTTAATTACCTGTGAACTGAGGGTGGAGCTAGGAACTAAACCTTCTATTTAAGGGGTAAAATAAAACATTTCAAGGCTTTACTGGAAAAGCTCCCCCAGACTCTGACCCAAATTGTTGTGAGGGAAAGGTTAGTTTGTTTTCGATTTTTTTTTATGTTTTGTATTGCTTTGTTGCCTTCTGTTTTGTATATTGTGATTTATTTTCTTTACACTGTGTTTTACTTGTACTCTGCTTTTAATTGCATATTTAAAAAAGGAAAGAGACCACAGCTGTTTCTCTTTCTGAGTCACAAAGAAATGAGGTTTTTCCTCTCCCTGGTGCTGTTATGTTTTTAAACTCAACTGTCTCTCTAGTTGCCTGCCCCTTTTGTTAATTTGACCACATATCTCCTTCCCTCTCCTCTTTCATTGGCTATTGTGAGTAAGCACATAATTATTATTCTGTGAAATCATTCCCCTTTGATTGCTTATATTTATTGGCCATCCAGCTGTATTCCATAGAACCAGAACACAAAGTGCCCACCCCCTTCCAATCTATCTTGCTCTTTTAACATTAGTGGCTCTCCACTTAGATAGTTAAAGCTTAAGTTACCTCCTCTTTCATATCTAACTGCTTAGTACGCACTACAGCTCTAGGAATATTAAGCCATTTTTCCATTTTATCTTTAAAATAAATCTGCAACATCTACTCCAATACCACCAATTATTGGAGAACCTAGAGTCTGCCCCTCAGTAGTCATCTTAGGATTAGTGCTTCTGTTTTGCTCCTGGTGAGAGAAGGAGCATATGGACATTATTTCCTGGGGACTGCTGATCACCAGAAAGCCTAATAACTGCTTCATGGGTGTCATATTGGAATTTGTGATTATATTTTGCTCCTAATGAGAGATGGAGCAGACTGCATATATCCCTGAATGTTTCTGGTTGGGAAGTGAGTGTCTGTGCTTGACCTACCTGTTTGGTCTGGTTGCTATTTAAGGCATCTACCAGGAAAAGGCTACACCAACCCTAAAGACTCTTGCAACATCTGGGACAAGACCATGGATCACCAAACAAGCTGTGGTCTGCTTCTCATCTTGTATTTGGTGCTATTGTTTTGCTTCTGGTAAGAAAAGAAGCAAAGGAACATTGTATCCCAGCAGAGCGAAGCTGTGGTGAGATGAACACTAGTAGTAGCCAGGTAGTAGCCATTCAGGTGACTCTCCTCTTTCCATCATTCTTGACAAGGTAATTCTTTCTCTTCAGTACGTACTGCTTGATTTCCTTCTAACTTCAGAATATCTGCCTAAATACTTCATCCATAAATCATCAGGCTGTAATTATTAGTTTCCCCTCAAGTGTTTGGCAGTGCCCTGGATAGACACAGACACCTTGAGTTGACTTTTTTTCCTGTAAAAGTTCCATTGAAATTTCACCAATACCTAGTTGCACACAGGACAACTGGTTTGCAGTGACAAGCACAGCCCCCAGAGTTGCAAACTAGATACTCCTGATGTTAGTTTATATTCTCACTTCAGCTTTTAATCAATAAAAAAGGTCTGTTGCCATGGATATGAACTTTCCTACTATCTCCATTACCAGCTTGGTGGAAATTGGTATCCTAAGGCAATGTAGTAATTGCCTCATGTTTACTGACAACCAGTTAATTCTCAAACAAACTGATATGGTATGTGAGAGATGTATTTACACAATGTCACTGGAGGCCTCACAAAAAATCACTCCTAATGTCAATAAGGTTGTCAGTAGTACACACGTTGCACACATCACACACAATTCAAAGCAGACACATAGAGCCACATATGCTGAGGCATGTAAATGTAACCTTCCTAAACCCCAAAGACCTCCTAGATGAAGTACACATAGCAAACACCCTCAGTAGCCCCAAATGCACTCTTTCAAAACCACACCCACATCAACACACACAGCTACATCTCATGGAGCATCTACTTCTAAGCCCATAAGGCAAGCCACTACACAATCCAACATTCTGGTTATTGGAGACTCCATTGTGAGACTCACTGATGCCCCTCTTACCAGGGTGAGTAAGGAGAAAGTCATGGTCAGTTGCTTATCAGGGCCAGGATCCACCTAATTATGCACACACACAGGTCATTGGACCATAAGTACCAGTATGAATCAGTCATAGTCCATGTGGGTGTAAATGACCTGAGACATACCTCCCTAGGCTATATGAAAAGAGACATCATGGAGCTTTCGAAATATGTCTCCCAGGCTGGTATGAGCCTAACACTGAGCATCATTCCACCCTCTTTAAGGATGATGCCACAATATGAACAAAAGATGACTGACATTAATAATTGACAGTTTCTGGTGTGATTCTGAGGGGGGTGCAATATTTGTCAGTATAGAAGGTTGATTAGCAGATCACGCTGCTTTGCCAGGATGGTCTGTATCTCTCCCCTCTAGGGTTTTGAATATCAGCTAAAACATTGCCCTCCCCCATAGTGCATTTTTTCAGCAATGGGAAACTGGAAGTACTTCTGACACAGCAAATCAAAACCAAGAAAATCTAAAGCTGTTAATGCTCAGTGCTAGGAATCTAAACAAATAACTCTAATCCCTAGAAGCACTCTTCACCCTAGGGGATGCTGACATCTGTGCAGTCACTGAGACATGGTTTAAAGCTGTGGAGTCCAAGGTTATAATGCCTTCCACTTATTTAGACCCGCTACTACTCAGACAGGGACTAAAGGTGGAGGTGTTTCGATTCACATCAAAAATTTATATATCTCAAGGTTGGTCAAACAGGACAATGCACTTGAGCTTCTTCATGTTCAAATCACCATAGGAAAAATCCAATACCACTTCCTTGCAAACTATAGATCCCCCTCTATGACCCAGGAAACCCATACCATATATTTAAACCTTGGAAACACTCACCATCCAATCCAGTACCATATTCATGGGTGACTGTAATTGCCCCACTATTAATTGGGATTCATGTACAACACCAAACGCACAAGCACAGAGAGTTCTTAGATTTTATAAATACAAACTCCCTGAACCAGATTGTCAATACACCAACTAGGGATGCAACCCTACTGGATCTGGTCCTCATTAATATATGAGAATTCTGCACACCACCTAGTGTAATGTCTTCTCTGGTAAGATCAGACCACAAAATCGTCTCCTTTGAAGTAAAAATAAAACATGGACCCCCAGCTAAACCTGGAATATTCAGGAACTGTTCTAAGGCCAACCTCCTGCTATAAAGTGAGAACCTGGCAAACTTTCAAGACCCCATAAACCCTGAGAACGCTGCTGCCTATGCAGAACTGTTCACAGGAACCCTGTACAAGCATGTTAATAGCTGCACAGAGGCAGCTGTTCCCACCAGGAAGAAGTACAAAACTTACTCAAAAAACAAGCCATCCTGGTGGAATCACAACATCAATAGGCTGCATAACAGAAAGAAGAAAACCATGAAAAAAAATAGGAGGAACAGCACCAATCAAACTCAAAGCACTCATTAAACTAAACAAACAACTCAGAGAACAAATGAAGTCCACCAAAGCCAAATTTGAGGCAAATCTGGCCTCCCAGGCCACGAACATCCACAAGGGACTATATCAAGTTGTCGAACTTTTAAAAGTTCGAACGTCATATGGTCGACACCATATGATTGAACTTTTAAAAGTTCGGACGTTTTAATGGAGATTTCCCTTTTCTGAACTGCAGTGCGATCTCGGAGTTGGTATATTTAAAGAGCAGGTGTGTAGCGGGTGCAGGGTGGCTTGCCCCCCTGTTTAAACTGTTCAGGTAGTTTTTTTCTTTGATTTTGTTTTTTTTTTTTTTTATTACATTTTTGAACTTTAAAAGTTCGATCATATAGTGTCAACCATATAACGTTCAAACATTTAAGACATTCTTTAGCTATGTTGGCAACCTCAAAGGCAATACATAGTTGTGTGCAGAGCTTATTGTAAATGGAGCCACCTATACTGAGGCAAAAGATATAGCAAACCAACAGGTCAGCAGATTCTCTGCCCTTCAACCTTCCTTCAGGAAATACCATCAAATATTACTCCCCCTGATATCATTAGGGAACAGGTCATTAATGCTCTCTCTAGGGCCAAGAGCACTGCATCAATGGGCCCAGATAATATCCCAGGATGTCTTCTAAATAGCATGAAACATGTCCCATTAGGCCCTTTGGAGCTGCTACTTAACTGTAGCCATCAAACAGGCTTTTGTGCCTCTTTATTTATTTATTTTATTTTTTATTTTACATTTGTTGACTGGACTGGGAGAAAGTGTTCCATAGTTCCTGTTTCTCCTGTTTTCAGTGAAGGCCTGAGGAGAAGCAAGTGTCTTTAGAATGTGAAAGGGAAGGGGAATTGCCCAGAGTAAGCCTTACCAACACAACACAACACAGGAGACACACAGAAGGCATCCACACGGGCATCCCACTGAGAACCTTCTTGCTGTGAGGTGGCATGTGAGACTGCCTGCACTGCTGCTGCCCAATGGAGAACAGCAACAGTCATCCCTCTGCACAAAGTTGGGCCATCTAGAGACCCTGGAAACTACAGACTCATAAGTCTCATTACTCTCATATGCAAAGCCATGGAAAGAATTATCATGGAAATGATCAGTAATGACATAGGACTCCTCCAGATGCTGGACCCAACCCAATTTGGTTTTATCAAGGGCAGGTTATGCCTACTCAACTTGATGGACTTCTTTGAGAAGGTCACCAAAGCAATGGATGAGGGCAAATGGTTCATACTGCCTACCTTGACCTGGCCAAGACATATGGAACAATACCTTACTTACTTAAGAGTTTAGGTGCAAACCCTTATGTCACTTGGTGGGTAGCCAGCTGGCTCGCAGACAGGACCCAGGAAGTTAGAACTGGGGAGTCCCTCAGGGGACTGGTCCTCGGACCGCTCCATTTTGACATTTACTTCACTGAAGTCAAGGCCAATGTCAATGGCCTCTGCCTAACTAAATTTGCAGATGATTGCAAATTAGGAGTTGCTATTGAATCGCCCACCAACACAAATGTTCTCCAGGAAGGGCTGACACAGGCAAACAACTGGTGTCAGAGTCATGGACTAAAACTAAATGCCAAGAAATGCACAATAGTATGATATTGACAACACACTCCCTAAAAGTTGACCCAGCAGTCATGGACTTGGGGACACACTTGTATACAGTAATCTAGCCTTTGACCATCACTTATCTGCAGTAGTGAGGAAATCATTCTATATAGTACAACTTATAAACAAAGGTATGACATCTAGGTCCAAGGAGGTCATTGTACCACTGTATTCAGCATTCATCAGACCTGTCATTGAGTACAATGACCCCTTTGGTATGTACCTAACCAGGCATATCCAACGACTGGAATGTCCACAGAGGTTCCTCACTAAAAGAATACAGGGCATAAATAACATTTACTATGCAGACCACCTCAAGGCTCTGTCCCTGTATTCTTTCTCCTACAGATTGTTGAGTGGAGATCTATGGCATGCAAGTCATTTTCAGACCCCACTTTGATGGATTTCCTGCATATCTGCAAAACAAACAGTATCAGAATTACCCATTTTAAAGACTTAAACATTTCCTGTGATATAAATAGGACCTGCTGGAGAGACAGGTTATGTATCCCAGAGACTACCCCCTTCTTTGCAACAGGCTCCACATCCATGTGAAGCAGAGTTCCTCCCTAACCCAATTCAAGTATAACTTGGACAATTGTATGGAAACAGGAAATTAATTCCTGGTTTGGCACCTACATTTCTAATGGACACAGGCAGCTTGTAAATGGCTCTTCTCCCAGGTCCCTGCCTGTAAATGTTTCACCTCCCAAGCCCCTGCTTACACTTGTCAAGGGTACCAGAACTTGTCAGAGATTTGGGATGTATGCCTAAACTTAAAAAGGCTCTTGTGGTCATTAGCCTAGTGAACACCTTTTTTCTGCAAGATATTTTGAAGCTGCAACTTGAATTACTGTCCACACCCTCATAAAATGTGAATGATTAGATGTACAATGTAGAAGTAGGTCAGGTTTTGGCACAGATGTGCTACAAGGGATCTAGCAAATGAACACCTGCCTTGAGTATCCAAATACTGCTTTGGAATATACCCAAATGTTACGATACACTGGCTCTCCCCAAAGAAAATAATACATCCTAAGATACTTCCTATAATAGTCAGAGTGGCTATTTTAACATTAAAGCCACCCTCCCACCATATACTTAAGAATACTGTGTATGGTTTTATTAAAAGCAATGCATCAAATTATTATACAGCAACATTTCTAAGGAGATGCAGTATCTGTCAGCTTGGGATGACTTGATCAACAGACCTCGATGCTTTGCCAGAGATAGTCTTCATCTGTCACCCCTGAAATTTTGGCTACTGGCTAATACTCTTGCCACCCCCATCGTGCCTTTTTTAGCCAGTGTCTAAAGGACAAAATTCCCAACAAAAAACTTCACCTAAAAACAACCTCAGTGTTATGCTGCTAAATGCTAGGAGTTTTAACATAAAACTGCACTCAGTGGAAACAGTTCTCACCTTGGAAGACTTAGACATTTGTGTAGTCACAGAGACCTGGTTCGAGGCTGTAGAGAGTCACCCCAACCATACCGGGCTACACCTCCTTCCACACGTTTAGACTACAAACTGAAGGCATGAAAACTAAAGGAGGCAGTGTACTGATATTCACTGAAGATAAATATACCTCCAGACTGGTTAAACAGTATGATTCCCTGGAGATACTTCAAGTGCAATTAACTGTTGGTAGGACACCTATTCAAGTCATTGCCAGCTACAGGACTCCCTCCATGAATCAGGACACCCACTCTGCCTATTTGGATCTACTTGAGTCTATCACGATGTGTTTGAACACATTGTTTTTGGACGACTTTAACTACCCATCCATTGACTGAGTAAGTTACTTTTGCACAAACTCACTTGCCCAAAGGTTCCTCAATTTCGTTAACTCCAATGCACTGGACCATCTGGTTGACACCCCCAGAAGGGGTGCCAACATCCAGGATCTGGTGTTTACCAATATGGGGACCACTGTAGCACCCCCATTGTGAGGTCTTCCCTATTAAGATCTGACCACAAATCAGTGTCATTCAAAGTAACTATCTCACCTGCCCCCCCCCCCCCCCCAGCAGCAACTAAACTAAAAAACTTCTCCAGAGCAGATTATAGCCTCTTACAGGATGGTATAAATAGCTTTACTACACCTACCCCCTCAGATGGAACTGGCAACTTTGCCGAGTTCTACACCAATGCATTATACAAACACCTGTATAAATGTTTTGACTCAGCCGTACCTGATAGGCCCAAAACAAGCTCCTCAAGGAAGAGCATATCTGCCTGGTGGACAACTGCCATTAACAGGCTTTACAATAAGAGGAAGAAATTGCTGTCTAAGAGTAAGAAGGAGTGAGCCCTAAACTGGAAACACTCCCTTCTCAGCTTAAACAAGCAAATAAGACTTCTTGTGAAGTCCTATAAAGCAAACTACAAATCCAAATTAGCTTCCTCAATTAAGGACAGCCATAAGGCATTCTTTAACTACATCTGTAACCTGAAAGGAAAGGCCCAGATTTGTGCCAAACTAGTAGTTAATGATACCATATATATATTGAGCCTGTGGACATAGCTAACCTGTTAGCTGACAGGTTCTGTGAAAACTTCACTCACTTGCCCCCACCACACATACCCCATGATATCCATACCACCTGTCCTCTACCGTGTATCTGTAAAGAGCAGGTCATAATCTAAGACCAAAAACACAGCATCCATGGGACCTGATAACATCCCAGGTTGCATCCTACGTGGGCTCAAAAAAAAATTAGCAACACCACTGGGTACTCTTTGCAATTATAGTCTAAGCTCCAGTTTCATCCCAGCTGAATGGAAAATTGCCACCATTATCCCCTTGCACAAAGGTGGTGCTTCCACTGACCCCGGAAACTATAGACCTATTAGCCTGAGTAGTCTTATCTCCAAGGCCATGGAGCAAGTCATCATGGACCTTATTAACAAAGATATAGGTTAATCTCCAAACAAATGACCTTACTCAGTTTGGATTTTTCAAAGAAATACCATGCCTGTTAAACCTGGTGGACTTCTTTGAGACAGTCACCTAGACCTTGGATGAGGGGAAATCTGTGCATACAGCCTACCCAGACTTAGCCAAGTGCTTTTGACACTATCCCCCACTCAGGCACCATTGACAAACTCACCCAGATAGGTATCAACCCTTATATCTTTAGCTGGGTCACTAACTGCCTCACTGATAGAGGCCATATAGTAAAAACAGGGGAATCCACCTCCAACAGCAGACCTATAACCAGTGGTGTTCCACAGGGATCACCCTGAGACCTCTACTTTTCGGAATCTATTTCTCTGATGTACAAGCTAAAACTAAAGGTCTGCGTCTGACAGAGTTTGTTCAAGACTGAAAACTGGGAGCTGTCATAGAATGTCCAAACATTGTCAACATTCTACAAGAGGATCTTACACAAACAAATGATTGGTGTCAAAGTCATGGTCTTAAACTCAATGCAAAAAATGTATTATCATCCCTTTCGATAAGTGTGATGTTCCTGCTAACTACCATATCAATAACAAAACCCTAAGTATGTGCACTCAGTGGTGAGAGACCTGTGCACACAGGTTGACAGCAATCTTACCTTTGATCACCATGTCTCCACAGTGGTAAGAAGGGCATTCTATATTGCCCATCTCATAATAAAGGGCACTGCATCCAGAAAAAAAAGTTATAACCTCTCTGTACTCTTCCCTCATCAGGCCAATAATTGAGTACAGTGCCCCTTTTGGTATGTACCTTTCCAAGCACATGCAGCAACTGGAAAGACCACAAAGGTTCCTCACAAGGAAAATTCAAAGTCTTCAGCATCTGTCCTATGTGGATCATCTGAAATCAATGTCACTTTATTCTGTTTCATACAGACTACTCAGAGGCGATCTTGCATTATAAGGCAATCTTTGACCCTGCTTTATTGGAAATGTTGCATATCTGCAAGTCAAATGGTACATGGGTTACTTGCTCTAAAAAACTTAACCTAGTATGTGAGATTAATAGAACCTGCTGGAGGGATAGATTTGTCTCCCAGAGGTTACCACACCTTTGGAATGGACTCCCACTTCATGTCAAACAGAGTACCTCATTGGCTCTCTTCAAATGCAATCTGGAAGATTGGATGGGTAACCGTAAATTCACCCCGGGGGTTCCACCTGTGTCCCTCTTGGACAGGGGCAATTGGTGCTGATCATGGTAATAATGGTAGAACTTGGCTAGACTTGTAAGGACCCTAGAGCCATTAGCCTAGTAACTTCCTATGATCCTATAATTATCATAATATTATATGTTATACTCAAAGGAAAACTAAAAAATGCCGCACTAGAACAAAACAGAGTCTTTAATTACACAAAGTATTAAACTCTTTCATTCCAACTGAAAAGGAACATCATCAGAAACAAATTTGTGATCTCTACTTATTTCCTTTTATACACTTAAAAAAGGCACCGAAAAACACTGGCAAAAATGTAAAGGTATAAACACATTAAAAAATCAAGTACTGTTCCCAAACTTCCTGCATCAAATATATATGTATGCTAAACACCAACACCATTAAATATAAAAGTAAATATTGTATAAAAAAAACATAATAGCAGATGCAGTAAAAAATAGTAAACAGTAAACATGTAAAATAGCTTATATGATCAATTAAACTATTTAAAAACATTTTAGAAAATGAAGTCCTATGGCAGGCAGTCTGGCTTAATCTTCAAAATTGGCTTGATAGATATTACATCATTAATTCCTTCTGGGGCACTGGTATTTAATAAAAGCTAGCAGTGAAGCTCCCTCTTCTAAACAAAGGTTTCCCAATCACCACTTCGTTCTGGGTGTTCCACCTTCTCTAAAATGGTAAAGCCAAATTCCTTAAAATCCTTGCACACCAAGGAATGCAGAACAAAAATATGGGGCAAAAATCTGGACAGTTGAGAAGTATGCTACCATCCTGCCTCTTACACGCATACACACACACACACACACACACACACACACACACACACACACACACACACACACACACACACACTCACCTCTCACTTGTCTGGCCATAGTCTGCAGTCCAAAAGTCTTCTTGTATTCTAATTCTGTGTGCACTCACACACAGACACCAGCACACATACCTCTTACTTGTCCATCCATGGTCTGCAGTGCAAACATCTTCTGGTATTCAAATTCTGCATGCATGGAAGATGAAGATGTAGACAATAGGTTGCAAAGACACAGAAGAGGAAAATGTAAACAGGTCGCACACAGCTGTTGCGTCTATGCGACCAGACTCAAACAGCATTTTTAAAGAAGAATGCCCTTAAAAAATATGTAATTGTTTTTTTTTTGTTTGTTTGGTTTTTTTTTTTTGGTTTTTTTTTAATTAAAAAAATTAATCTCCTGACCACTGTGCCCCTCCCAACCAGTGGGCCCTAGGTGACTGCCTTGGTCACCTAATGCTGGATCCGACTCTGAACCAATGTTTGCAATAAAAAAACATAACTCTATACAGAAATGCCACAGCTACAATACTGATCATCTCCTCTCTCTTTCGACCCAGAATCCTTCATCTTAGATCTATTAGCCATAAACTGGAAGGTACTAGAAATATATAATCTGTGCGACAGAATTCTATACTTCAAGTCTATATTCCTCAACATTCTAAATACACACTCTCCTATAAGAACTTAAACAATCAAAACTAAACCAAGAGGCTATCTAGTTAACGAAACAAAGCAATTAATGAAAAGCTGTGATAAAGCATGGAATAACTGTAACAAATATCTAGTACAGTAAATCAGCAACAATATAGACATCTTAGGAACAGGACTAAACATAGGATTTGACATGATAAGAAAAAGATTCCACTCCAAAATGCAAATTAATATTCAACACAACCGAAAAGCCTTCTTGTCAGCAATAAACCGTCTACTACAACCTGGCCAAACTTCACAACATAAAGAAAAAATAAATGAAAACACTGCCACACAATTCAATACTCACTTTATTCAGTCCATAACATTGCTTATCTGTAACCCAACACCCATACCAGCTACCCCCTATCTCTACAAAATGGAACAATAACTAACCAGAAAACCTTCTCCTTCCAAACTGTGACCACATCCGCCATAAAGAAATTACTCCTTAAACTAAAACCTACCACCCTTGTACCTGACAACATATCCACAGAATATCTTAAAGTAGCAGCTGAAGCTATACCTTATCCTGTCTTCATTCTAATCAACCTTACCCTTACAGAAACCCAAGTTCCCATTCTTTGGAAAAACATTTATATTCTACCTCTTCACAATGGTGAGAGCACCACTGACATTACCAATTATCGACCAGTAGCACTCCCATCTCCCCTTTCAAAAGTGCTATAAAATATATACAAAAGAACTCTTTACCTTCATCAAAAACACTAGATTATTATCCCCAGCCAGCATGGTTTCCATTCAAACCACAGAACTTCAACTACCCTTATTAAATGTATGGCAACAGTTAACCAGAACTGAAAGTCTGGTAACTCAGTATCTGCTCTCTTTTTAGTCATGTCAAAAGCCTTCAGTACAGTCTCCCATTTCAAACTCCTACAAAGACTAACTTCACTAGGATTTGCTCCATAAACAACCACCTGGTTCAGTAGTTATCTAACAGACAATGTCCAAGCAGTTAAATGGTAAAATGAATTTTCCACATTTCTCTCAGAAACTGTCAGATATCCCCAAGGATCCATTCTTGGATTTTCACCAATGACATACCCACTACAACCAGAAGTGCATCTATCATCCAATACACAGATGAATCAAACCCTTATCTGATCTGACAAATAACTGAATAAACTCAGCTTACCTAGGAATCCCTTTCCTCAGCTGAAGCACTGTTATTAAAATCCCAACTCCTATAACCCTAAGAAAACAAAACAAATTATTTTCACATCTAAACCAACCGCACCAATTTTTGTCTCCAAAACAATACTGTAATTGAAGTTGTTACACACACTAAGCTCTTGAGAGTCACAGCTGATGAAAAACTAAAATTCTATACCCATATAAAACCGGCCATAAAAACACACACACACCAGAAACTCGATTCCCTCTATAAAGCCAAACCATTTTAAGAGATAAGACCAGAACCACCATAACAACAACCTTCCTACTCCTTACTCTCCTTTATGCAGCTTCAGTCCTAATCAACCTGCAATGGACCACACTATTCACACAGGAACAGTACTGCAGTAAAGTAGCAAATTTTGTTGCCAGTCACAGGTACAGGACTCATCAATGCATATCCCTTAAACAGCTTAATTCTCAGGCATTCATTAATCTACTCCTAGTCACCACCTACAAACTTATATATCAACCTGACAAATGTTCCAGCCTACAGAATACTCTCCTGCCATATACACACAGCAGGTGAAACAATGTGCTTCTCCTGTATCTCAAAAGTCTGGAATTCAGTTCCACTACCTAGAAGATAAACAGTAGATATCTCACACTTTAAATCCCTGTTTAAACAGCATCTCTCCAGCAATTAGCTCTGCTTCTGTTCTTTCTCAAACTGAATTTTCTTTTACCATATATTTGGTGTACCAACATGAACTGCAAATACAGTAATAATACTATACATAAAATTGCCAGGCCATCAACAATGGCAAATATTGCTGCAATTTGTGTCTACTGCGTTGTGAAACCTCATTTTACTGTTGATTGTATATATTGTGCTTCTTTCCTTGTGAATCTTTTATGCTATGTTTTTGACTATCTAGCTATTCACTTTTGTAAATCCTGATTATTTCTGTATACTCATATAATCAACCTGACAAATTGTTTTGTTAAACCTTCTTGAGCTTTTCTCCCCAGGCATCCACTGAAAAGGTGCATTTTTCCTTGCCCAGTTAGACTTTCCCAGTAAACAAATACAATAAATAAGTAAATAAATAAAGTATTAAAACTGCAAAATGCAGAAGATTAAATGATGAAAAAGTTGACTGAGCATGAATATTTTTCAAGTAGAGCTGTTTCAAAAAAAAAAAATAGAGATAAAAGGCATACTCATCATCTTCTTTCGGCTGTTCCCATTAGGGGTCGCCACATCGGAATATCTGTTTCCATTTCTTCCTGTCCTCTGCATCTTGCTCTGTCATACCAACCACATGCATGTCCTCTCTCACCACATCCATAAACCTTATCTTAGGCCTTCCTCTTTTCCTGTTATCTGGTAGCTTAATCCTTAGCATCTTTTTCCCAATATACTCAGCATCCCTCCTCAGCACATGTCCAAACCAATGTAATCTTGCCTCTCTGGCTTTGTCTCCAAACCTTCCAACCTGGGCTGACCCTCTAATATACTTATTCCTAATCCTGTCCACCCTCGTCACACCCAATGCAAATCGTAACATCTTTAACTCTGCCACATCCAGCTCTAACTCCTGCCTTTTTGTCAGTGCCACTGTCTCCAACCCATATAATATAGCTGGTCTCACTACCCTCTTGTAGACCTTCCCTTTCACTCTTACTGCTACTCGTCTGTCACAAATCACTCCTGACACTCTTCTCCACCCACTCCATCCTGCCTGTACTCTCTTCTTCACCTCTCTTCCACACTCACCATTACTCTGAACTATTGATCCCAAGTATTTAAACTCATCCACCTTCACCATCTCTACTCCTTGCATCCTCACCATTCCTCTATCCTTCCTCTCATTCACACACATATATTCTGTCTTAGTCCTGCTGACCTTCATTCCTCTTCTCTCTAGAGCATATCTCCATCTCTCCAGGGTCTCCTCCACCTGTTCCCTACTCTCACTACAAATCACAATGTCATCTGCAAACATCATAGACCACGGGGACTCCTGTCTGATCTCGTCTATCAACCTGTCCATCACCATTGCAAATAAGAAAGGGCTCAGAACTGATCCTTGATGTAATCCCATCTCCACCTTAAATGCATCCGTCACTCCCACAGCAGATAGCACTGCTGTCACACTACCCTTGTACATATCCTGTACCACTCTTACATACTTCTCTGTCACTCCCGACTTCCTCATACAATACCACAACTCCTCTCTAGGCACCCTGTAATATGCTTTCTCTAAGTCTACAAAAATGCAATGCAACTCCTTCTGACCTTCTCTGTACTTCTCCATCAACACTCTCAAAGCAAACATCGCATCTGTAGTGCTCTTTCCCGGCATGAAACCATACTGCTGATCACTAATCATCACGTCCCTCCTTAATCTAGCTTCCACTACTCTTTCCCATAACTTCAAGCTGTGACTGATCAGTTTAATCCCTTCTGTAGTTACTACAGCTCTGCACATCACCCTTATTCTTAAAAATCGATACAAAAACACTTTTTCTCCAATCCACAGGTATCCTCTCACTTTCCAAGATTTCATTAAACAATCTGATTAGAAACTCCACTGCCATTTCACCTAAACACCTCCATGCTTCCACAGGTATGTAATCTGGACCAACAGCCTTTTCATTCTTCATCCTCTTCATAGCTATCCTTACTTCCTCCTTGCTAATCCATTGCACTTCATGATTCACTATCCCCACATCATCCAACCATCTCTCCCTCTCATTTTCTTCATTCATCAACCCCTCAAAGTACTCTTTCCACCTGCTCAACACACTCTCCTCGCTTGTGAGTATGTTTCCCTCATTATCCTTTATCACCTTTACCTGCTGCACATCTTTCCTAGCTCGTTACCTCTGTCTAGCCAATTGGTACAGGCCCTTTTCTCCCTCCTTAGTGTCCAACCTTTCATACAACTCTTCATATGACTTATCCTTAGCCTTCGCTACCTATCTCTTTGCCATACACATTATCTCCTTATACTCCTGTCTACTTTCTTCATCTCTCTGACAATCCCACTTCTTCTTTGCCAACCTCTTTCTCTGTATACTCTCCTGTACTTCCTTATTCCACCACCATGTCTCCTTGTCATCCTTCCTCTGTCCAGATGTCATACCAATCACCTTTCTAGCCATCTTCTTTACTAGCTCTGCTGTAGTTACCCATCTATTTGGTAACTCTTCACTGCCACCCAGTGCCTGTCTTAACTTTTCCCTGAACTCCACCTCACAATTACCCTTTTTCAATTTCCACCATTTGATCCTTGGTGCTGCGCTTACACTCCTCCTCCTTTTCTTGATCACCAAAGTCATCCTACAAACCACCATCCTATGCTGCCTAACTACACTTTCCTAGGTCACCACTTTACAGTCTCCAATCTCCTTCAAACTGGCCCTCCTACATAAGATATAATCCACCTGTGTGCATCTTGCTCCACTCTTGTATGTCACCCTATGCTCCTCCCTCTTGTTAAAATGCGTATTCACCACAGCCATGTCCATCCTTTTCACAAAATCTACCCACCATCTGACCTTCTGCATTCCTTTGCTTAACACCATACCTACCCATCACTTCCTCATCCCCTCTGTTCCCTTCACCAACATGTCCATTGAAATCTGCTCCAATCACCACTCTCTTACCCTTGGGTACAGTCATCACCACTTCATCTAACTCACTCCAAAATTTTTCTTTCTCATCCATTGCACACCCAACTTGTGGAGCATATGCACTAACAACATTCATCATTATACCATCAACAAATAGAGATAAAAGGCACACTGTGCATCAGAAAATTAGATTTTATGCTATACAGAGAAACTGGAAGGAACAGACTATATTACTTTTATTAATGTATAAATAAGCAACTGGACAGAAGTTCCCAGCAGGATTTAAGTGAAAGGACACATCAACTATATTCTCTAAACCTAGCCATGAGAAAGCAGTCAAGGCCTATTTTAGTAAAGATGTAATCATACCAACAGAAAGTCTTGCCCTTGAAAAACCTGTGGCAGAAAAGCAAAGTATAAAAAATTAGGGACAACAAAGTTCTTCTGGAAAATTAATATTCTCTGTATACCATGCAGAAGAGAAGCAAGTTTATCACAGAAATCAGGGAATGTCAAGGGGCAGACATGAGATTTAAGCTGACATAGCCAGCTGTCTTCATAATATTTTTTTCCTGGAGATATTTTTGGATACAGAAATGGCTATGGAGGAAATATAAAAAAAAATCAACAAAGAGTGAGCCAGCAAGCAGAAGGAAACTCTGCTTCTCTTCTTCTGACAATTTCAAAGCCTATAGAGAAGCTTTGCTAGTGAAACTTTTTCCATTGCTCTAAAGTAAAATGTTTGAGTAACAGGAAAAAAAATTGAGGAGCTGACTGGAAGAATCTGGAGTACTATGAATTTCAACCAGACACTAGTGTTGGTGTTGGGAGATGGAATGACCAGCAATATTGTGAAATTAGAGAATAAATGGGAGACTATAAAGTATCAATACCATCAGATATATAACTTGACATATGAAATGTGGCTTTGCAAAAAATTGGCCGAGAAAGACTAGAATTCTATTGACTATGTTAAACTGATGGGTGTACTATAAAGCATAAATCCTACTTGATTTCATTAATATTTAGAAGGATAAAGACAGGACTGAAGATATACCAGTAAATAATTTTTTGTTATTATTAATTTTTGTAAAAAATGGTGAAGAGTAGTCAAGGGCATTTTAAATGTGAGGTGAGGGAGTCTTACCAGTGACTGCTGTATACGTTAAAGATATTAAAGCAAAAAAATAATTTTTCATAATTGTAAAGTATCTAGGCTTTTACTGCGTCAGGGTGAGAGAGGTTAGAAAGAAGCAAATTAATGTTACTATAATATTGTGATCTTGGGCTGCTGGAGTGGAGGATATGGAAGTGTATTAATCACATTATACTTAGAACTAAAATAATGATCTCTTCTTATTTTTACAGGGGTGGATATGTCCTTAGTATAAGCTATGCACAAGTTTTAAAGCAAATAGGTTTGAAAAATAAGACAATACAATAAAAGGCATGGAAAATTATAGTTTTCTTGTATTTGACAAGCCATTAACTGTTTTTTTCCTTTAGCAGATGCACTTAGGAGACAAGAAATGTACAGGTGCAAGCAGTTAATCATAAGAACTCTGTACAGTGTGTTCCAAGTAAATTTACAAAGATTGTATCATGCATATGCAATATTACCAGCACAGTATATTTAACATTTAAATGTACATTGGCAAGAAGTCCAGTAAAAATAAATTGAATTTGAAATTGTGGAACATAAATAACATGCACATGTAGTTGCCTCCCCAGAAGCCTTAATAACTGGAGGCATTTAATGTAACTGCCCAGTTTAGTTTATTTACTTAATTGTAGCTGGTACCTTTTTTCTTAGAGATAAAAGTTAATTGCTTACTGAAAGCATGCAAACTATTTTTTTCACATCTGAAAGGGCAATGCAGATAAAAAAATAAAAGACAACAATCTGTGTAAATAGGTGCACCAGCTCTAACATGCACTTTAGCATAGGTAAGAGAATAATAAAACTGATTGCTAGAGAGGCTCAAATAATGATATAAAGGGGAGGGGAGTTGCACATATGTGCCTGTAATGGGGTTACTAGCCAGGGAAGAGGATCATGCTGGCATGTTGGTAATATTTTTTATGGGTGGGACTAGAATTAGCTTTGCAATTATTATAATGTATTGGGGGCCTAGAAGGAAAACATTACAAAAGAAGATACATTTCTGAAGCAAAATATGAGAATATTTGGTATAGAAGATGTGAATTCAGTAGTAGAAACTCAAATAGGATTTACATATCATTCTCCAAGGTACAACAACTGGACTAAGCTGGATAGTAATTATATTTCATAAGAGCATGTGCATTTGATTGAAAGCTTTGACACACATCTAGTACCCATTAAAGATCATTTGCTATTAAAACCTAAGATGCAAGAAGGATGAAGTAAAACTGACATACTGGTGCTTTCCTACTCACTGTTAAAAGCAGAGGAATTTAAGAAATGGATGGTGAAAATTATTTGAGAATTATTAATAAAGTTAGAAATGTCTTCAGCGTGGATAGCTAGTGAGTGGGATAAAATGAAAATGGAGTTTAAAGACAGGGAAGAAATAAAAGAGAATGAGATGTGGGAAAGAAGTAATAGGAATTATTTAGAGGGGTTACAAAAATTAAAGTACTGCAAAAACAAATGCATCTTACAGAACAAGAAGAGGAACAAAAGAAGACAGCCAAAGGGAAAATAAGAGTGTATATGTATAATATGTATGAGTTTAGAAAAGTTGCTGTTAAGGAATTATTTTTGATAACACCTCTAACACAAAAACTTTTACCACAACAGCATAGACAACAAAAAGTAGCATATGACAAGAAAAATAACCAGAGATCCCAGAGACATATTACAGGTATTTCAGAAATGTTATGAGCATTTGTATAAATCAGAGGAATGTGTAAACCAAGAAAACGCACACATAGAAATATTCATGGAAGAGTTTTTTATGTGAAGGTTACAGGAAAATAAAGCTCAACAATGAAAAGGTAAGGCAGGAAAAAAAATAGGTTAAATGGTGATGTACAACCAATAAACAAGGAAGTCTCCAGGAACAGATGGTATTCCTGTAGAAGTTAGGACAGTGGGAAGGAAGAAAATTATGAAGATTTGGAAAGTTTAGTTTAATGGTATTTTAAAAAATGAAGAAGTCACAGCATCTTGGAAGAAATCTGGTGAGACTATATTATGCAAAGAGGGAAAAACCCTTCAGATCCTGTTTCATAACTGACCAATTTCAATTTTAAATTATAATTATTATTTATTTATTTAATTATAGATTTGCACTGGGTGTGACAAGGGTGGACAGGATTACGAATAAGTATATTAGAGGGTCAGCCCAGGTTGGAAGGTTTGGAGACAAAGCCAGAGAGGCAATACTATGTTGGTTTGGACATGTGCTGAGAAGGGATGCTGAGTATATTGGGAAAATGATGCTAAGGATGAAGCTACCAATTAACAGGAAAAGAGGAAGGCCTAAGATAAGGTTTATGGATGTGGTGAGAGAGGACATGCAGGTGGTTGGTGTGACGAGCAAGATGCAGAAGACAGGAAGAAATGGAAACAGATGATCTGCTGTGGTGACCCCTAACAGGAACAGCCGAAAGAAGATGATAAATTATTTACATTTGATTACTGAGAAAGTCCGACTGGTTAGAAGCCCATTTTCAGTGGAGGCCCATGGAGAAAAACTCCAAATCATTACAAAACATTTTAAGAATAATAATTTTACAATCTTCAAAAATTAAACAGAAACATCTACAGTTTAAATAATTATAACAAATTAGGCGTAATATAAAACATTGGTTAAAAGCTGATACAAGGTATATAACAATCATTTAATATTTAGATAAATTTTAGACAGTTTGTAGAGAAATTGAAGGTAAGTTAGTCTAATACAAATAGGAATTGCAATATGAAATGAGGGAAAAGCAAGCTTATGATATATTTAGAGAGAAAGTCAGAGAAGAGAATTAGATAACAGTAAGGAAGTAAGTGAAGAAGGAAGAGTAAGGAAATATAAGAATGAAAAGATTCTGGGGGACTTCCAAGATTGTTGCACATTGAGTAACAGCTTAATTCTAGCTCTCCCAGTGTGAAAATAGAAACTCAGCAGAGAAGGCCAATGGATTTATACTTCTGGGTAAATTTCAGTAACGGGCTAGTAAGTGCACTACCTAGATGCCAGGAAAAAGAAATATAGAGCACCTGAAGCAAAATCAGCTTCAAAAGGTGAGGAAAAACACTGGCTAGACAAAGTACTGCAGCTGTTCAGCAAAAAGAAGTGCAAGCTCCAGACATGACTTCCAGTAACCCAGAGGAATGTATAAGACAACTGCACACAGACCTGATAAAATAAACAAAACACTGATGGAGTATATAAACTCAAACAACAAAAGGCTGGAAAAATGGAAGAAGCTTTAAACGGATATTCAGATGAGGTGATAAAACTACAAAATCTGAGGTTGAAATGAAGAAAAGGCTGGCTGAGTATAAGCCTACACAAGAAGAGATGTTTCAAAAAATAATAGAATTAGGGGACACAGCACATAAGGAAAACCTCAGATTTTCTGATCTACCAGAGAAGCTGGAAGGAACAGACTGTATTAATTTTATGAGAGCATAAATAAGCAAATGGACTGGTATTCCACAGCAGGAGTTGTTAATTGAAAGGGCACATTGTGTGTATGCTCCAAACCTGGCTATGAGAAAGCAAACTAGACCTTTAATAGTAAATATGCAATCCTACCAGCAGAATGACTTGATTCTGATAAAAGTGTGGCAGAAAGATAAAGTGCTTGTGGGGAATGATTACTTGTTTTACACCAGAGAGAGATGAGGAGTAAATGTATACTACTATTTAGGGAATGTCATGAAGCAGGCATGAGATTCAAACTGCTGTATCAGCTATCCTTAAAATATTCATCCTTGGATGGACAAAATCATTTTTTGATGAAGTACATGCTAAAGAGAACATACAAAAGTTTATCCAAAAAAAGTGAGCTGTGAAATAGAAGGAAATTCTGCTTCTTGTTCTTCTGGTAATAAAGACTACAGACAGACTGTGCCAGTAAAACCTTTTCCAATGTTTCATCAGAAAATTCTTGAGAGGGAGAAAATCACAAGAGGCAACTAGAATAATCAAGAATACATAGGAAATGAAGCAGAGACAGGATTTGAGAGAGGGAGATGAACAGGAATAAAACCCATAACTTTAAAAATGACAAATGTGTAATTACAAAACAATAATTATATTTGTGAAACATGACAGAACAAGAAAATCTGGAAATATTGGACTTTTTTAACTTTCTTAAACTTGTAAGGAACTCTAAAACATATGCCCTACTTCACATCATTAATGTTCTTAGGAGAGAACAAGAGGAGGGAGAAAGTTAACTGTAAGTAAAACAATTTTTTGTTCTTAGTAGTACTATTTTTACAGTGCATTATTTTGTTTGCATGCTATAAAGTAAAGTGTTCCAAGTTATTTTAAGTGTAATGGGGGCACTAATGTAAACAGGTCCTCCTGTTTTTTTCCCTCCTTTCTTCTCTCTTTTCCCTGTTCAGTTTTAAGAAATGTTGGCACTACAATGTAAAAAATGAAAAAGAAAGTCTGGTTAAAAGGGCATGACAAAAAAAAATAATGAGCTTTTTCTTATTCTTGCATAGGGGAATGACTGCATTTAGCCCCTTTGCTTGATCTAGTAATGAGTTTTAAGAGAAAACAATTAAATGAAAAAGTATTGTATATTATAAGTGTTTTTTCTAATTAACAAATGTATGCTTAGTAGCAATTTTGTATCTGGTCTGCATGTCTCCAGGAAACAATCTGATAAAGAGAAATGACTAGGAGATGATGTTCTTTGAAAGTAAGTGTTTACCCAGCTGGGAGAGCTATAAACATAAAACCAGGCAGCAATTAGAAGCACAGGCTGCCCCAAGCATCTTAGCATGGATAACTTTTCCTTTAGGTTAATTCTAGTCTGAAAGTGTGGCTGTCAATTTGGAACATTTGTTCCTATTAGGAGGGTAAATTTTCAATATTTGAAGAACATAGTTTTGTGTATTATTATTACGTTGATTGGTTTTAGGGGGTATTTGGGGTGTATTTTTTGAGGACTTTCAGTAAAACAATAAGTTTTGTAAGATGTGACATAGGCTGAAATGGATATGACAAGAAACAACTATATAAAAGATAAACCTGCCAAACAGTGTATGTATGTAACACAAAAGCTGAAACTAGACATTTAACAAATAAGGAATGAAAAGTTATTTGTTCACATGTAGGGACATAGTTTATCCTGGATTTGAGCAAGTACAGAACTAGATTTTAGAGAGAAGAGGCAAATGTTTGACAACACTAACAGCCCAAAGATGATCCCGAGGGAAGGGGAATGTAAGAATATATAACTATTATTGGTGGGTCTTAATGTAGAGAGAGCATTCAGTAGAGTCAGATATGATTTCCTGAGTAGGGCAATGCAGGCATTTGCATTCCCTGATAGATTAATAGGGTTAATTAGGAGGGTGCATGAAGGACTGGAGGCAAGACTTAAGGTGGGAGGCATTCCATTCCAACATACTATGTTTGAACAGAGAAACCAGTCAACGATATCCTCTTTCCCCTGTGTTATTTGCTTTATATTAAGAGTCACTAGGAAAAATTAAAGGACTTTTAAATTAAAGGATTTAAAGTACTCAAGAAAAGTTAGTTTTATTTGCAGATGACTTTATTTTGCATTTAATAAATCCTGAAAAGGACATGCCAGTGTTGTGGAACATTTTAAGAGAGTTCCACGTATTTTGTGGATATAAAATTAATGAAGACAAAAGCTGTAGTGATGAACTATGTACCCACTCATGAATTAGTTTCAGTAACACCCATAGTTATGGGGACATGATGTGATGAAGTATATATGTGTATGGATTAAAATGATTATGTTGTGGCAGCTAAGAATATGTGGAAATAGACTAAATAAAAGATAATACAAAATCTGAGGAAACTGGAAGCTATTAATTATGGATATGGATAGTAGAATATAAGCAGTGAAAATGTTTTAGTCAGGCATATTTTATCAACCAGGGGAAGGGGAAGAGAGCAAGAGTGAAGTGGTATAATTTGATTTTCCTCAAAGAAAAGTGTGGTTTAGGATTACCTGATTTGAAGAGATATTTTAGAGCTATCAAGTTATGACTCATGTTCATAACACAAGCAGAAGGTTATAAATCAAAGTGGAAGGGATGAAATTGAGAGGGTAATAAATAAGGCAAAATTAGGATTTTGGATGCAGGTCCTTAAGAAGAAGAATAACAACTGTACAGAACATTATATTCATATGATAGCATATAGTATTCTATGAGCTAAGCTGACAAGGGAATGCAGAAAGGAGATTTTATCAATAGGTGTGACTGCAAGTAAGGGTACAGAAAAAAGTTAAGATGCAGATGGAATTTAATAGAGAAAAGTAGTAAAGAAACCAAGGTACCGGGAGCAAATAACTAGGGAGGGTAAGTTAACTGAGTGGGATGAAGCCAAGAAGTTTGGACTATAGGTTAGAGACTGCCTTCCATACCAAGGACTAATAACATAATATAGACAAATAATATGGAATAGGGTAGTACTAAGTGAAAGACCAGTTATGGTGGAGTTTTTGGGTAAGTCTAAAGCAGAAGCAGCTGTCAACAGGGATATTTGGTAGGACATATAAAATATTACATGCTAACTATAAGAGTCAATCAAAAGAGGCTAGAAAATGTTGTGAAGAGAGACAGTAAAGGCAATTTACCAAGAATCATTGGAAAGACATCTGTATGGCTCCAATATATGCACCAAGGTCCAAAGGGTTTAAGGTTTTGCATGGAAGTGTTTGCATAGATATTTTTATACCCCAAGTCTACTTCAGAGAAGCTTCCTCAGATGGACAGCACAGAGATTTGATGGGAAAAAGAGAGGTAATTGGGAATATGTGTCCTGAGAATGTAATGAGTTGGCTTGTTTTTGGGAGTGTAGTGATTTGGCTGATTTAAAAAGTTCCCAATAAGTGTTTTGCCTGAAACATTGGGGGAGTAAATCATTGTAATTAAGGGAATGGTCCTTTTAGCTGGGACATGGCCTCTGAATTGCCTAGACATAGTAAGGCCTTACTAAGTTTAATGCTACTGGCTGCCACAAAAATCAATAACTAGAATGTGGACATCAAAAATTAAACCAACTGTAATTGAAGTACTGAATACTGTAAATGAGACAAAAGAACTGGAGCTGGGATCCTTAGAAAAAGGAAAGAACAAAATGCATAGAAGGACATGGAATTTCTGAGAATAATATATGCAGAAGAATTTTCAAGAGAAGCAATGAGCTTTTAAGGAAAAGAATGAAGGAACTGAACTATTTATCTTATGGAGTGCATGACTGTTAAACGTTAACATATGTGTATAGTAGGTGAAAAAATGTTACTATGGTTTGTTTTCTTTTATATGTATGTATGCTTTTGTCGCTATTTTAGCTATGATTTAATAAAGATGTTTAGAAAAAAAGACAGGACAGGACAGTGAGCACAGAAGAAAACATTTTTAATGAAATCCTTTGTTATAAAATTATGTGATCTTCAGTGCAAGCCACTCAGGAGGACAGTAATACCCAAAGCTTATATTGTATGAGTTTGAGTATGTGTGGGGGTCATGCAATGGGTTGCACTGTATGCTTCCACTAGCAAAGAGCTTAAATATATTACTGAGGCCATATTTTATGCATTTAATCGTTCATTTTCTCACAGTCAAACATATGAGGTGTACACAGTCAGTAAAGTGGCTGTAATTGGTATGGACCTCTGTGCGTGTATGGGTGGAACTAAATTAATATAGTATTCTTATTAATATTATTATTATCATTATTATTATTATTAGAGGTTCATAGGTCATTTTAGTTTCCCTTTTTTGTGCCCAAATTAACCTATCCATTTTGGTTATAGATTGGCCTTACCCATCTCATGGTCCACAATTATATATTAACCCTAATGAAAATAACAGGGATCATACCATATATAATATGAGGGGACCCATGCATGAGATAAAGAATTTAGGAGCTGTCTCTGTCAGTTAGTAGTACAGAGGGTAATCCTTGGGTAAATGTTCTGTTTCCCAACCATATATCCAAGTTGCTCTTGAATATGGATGGGGATGAAATTTGTTTTATGTGGAAGGGGAGTAATTATTATTGTCAAACATCTGAGGTGAGCAGAGGTGACCGAATAGGTATAATTGCTGGTTATGGGAGCTGTCTGTGAATTAAAATGACTGGCTCTGCTGTCATTTACCCATGGTAAACAATCATTATTCCTGCTTTGCAGAACTAATGTGTATCTGTACAAAGCAAGTTTAAATACTTTACTGTAGCCACTGATTATGTGAAACAACATTGAAATTCATTACTTTTGCCATTTATCACAGTCAGAAATCACTTTTATTCATTTATGCCACTTTGTTGAATATGTACATATTCAACAAAGTGGCATAAATGAATGAAAGTGACTTATCCTGCAACTGTCTGATCAGTTATTAATCATACAGCTTTGCAGGATTAGTGTGCATTTGTGTGAAGTAAGTTGGGATACTTTAATGTGGCTGATGAGTGTTTGTGTGAAACAAACTTGAAACACATATGGCCTTTTTCTATCACAGTGATGCAGATTAGGTGTTCACAGTTTATAAAATATCTATAATTTCTGGGTATAGGGGCTGTCTATGTATGAAAATGACTGACCTTGCTGGCCTGCTCAAGCTAAACAGTCATTCATTTGGCTTTGCATAACTAGTATCCATTTAAGTATAGCAAGCTGGAATATGGTTGGAATATTTTAGTTTTTTAATGTGACCATTTTTATCACAATCAGACAACCATGGTCTGCACAATCAATAAAATAGTTCTGTTTCTCCTAGGGCTAGCCCTGTTGATAGAAATTGGGCATCTGAGGTATATATAGTCAGTAAAGTAGCTAGAATGAGTGAGTACTGAGGCAGACTGTGAATGAAAATTACTGACCTCTGCTGTTGTTTGAACACAGGCAGTACTGACTTGCCATAATATGGTGCCAAGCCATTCTAGTTAGCTCCACCTATTCATTTGCTTCCTACAGACCCCTCCTTGCTTTGGAGTCACCAGCTGTCACTGATGACATTTACCTTAAATAATGAGATAGTGGTATAATGGGGAAAGAGAAGATGGGATTAATGGCAGTAGAACAGGAAGAGATGCTGATGGAGAGGAGTAAAAAAGGATGGAGGTATTGTATTAGGATGGAGGTGAAAGAGTAATTGCTGATGTAATGTTATGGCTGGGAAATTGTAGTTATTGCTGTCTGTTATGGCACTACACTTTCTGCTTAAGGGATCCAGGCAATAACTTGTGGGGAGAACCCCAAAATGTTAACAGTAACCCTGATGTCAGTACACTAGCAAGTAACATATTAAACACACATTACTTTGGAAACAGTTATCTTCTTTATTCTCTTATTTTTTTACTTTTGTTTATTTTATGTATGTGTTTTAAAGCTAAATAATTTGGCAAATGTGTGTTGGACAAAATGTTGGTACACACCACATCCACAATGTGAGGGATCTGACCTTACCAACAAACACACTCTAGGATTAGTGCATATATAGTTCTCTACTCTAGAATTAGTGACCAGGAGATGCATCTGAATCCCTGAGTCTTGGGACGGGCAGATTCTGAAAATTCTCTGGGATGATATAGACTAATTTTTAAAAATATATTTTATGCCATATTACACAGATGTGCAATATAACTACTTTCACTAACAACAGTCAAAATCTGTTACACCAAAGTGAGTTGTTTTCAGCTATAAAACTCTACAGCCTCTGCTCAAAAGATTAGGCATAGTTTTTAAAGACTGACACCAGGGCCATCCGTTGGCAGTATTGTTAATGACTGATGTAATATGCCAACAGTACGGAAGTAAATAAATAAATGCATATTTGTAACTATCTGTAATACAATGTATAGATTAGCTAAAAATCTGCATAGCTGTAATTCTTGATTTTATTATTCTTATGTTTGCTGATGCTTTTGTTCCAGTCATGGTTGCACGTCTTCATTTTACTCTGTAACTTTTGACTGTTGGGAGTCTATCATAAGAAGAATTTTTTTGGTACAATGAATATAACCAAATGCAACTGTTTTATATAGTCAAATTAAAATTCAGACATAACTTCTCTGAATCGATCACTTTGACTTTTTTTGTTTGAGAAATCTCCAAATGAATTGTTTGTGTTTATTGTGTGCTCAGGTCCTTGGTTTAACCAGTCTAATAATCTGACCACCCACCATGCAAAATTAAAGTTAAAGTTTCAATACCAAGAAATACAAACAGAATTAACTAACAACTAACTATATTAACAGTCCCTTATTTTGCTACTTTCTCACTGTATTTGTCTAGTGCCCCCTTGCTTCATCAGCTTACAGTATGGTGCTTTTTGAGCACTGCAGACTATTTTAGCTCCATCTACCTCACATAACAATAGAAATCAGTTAAAAGCCTTTAATTAATGATAAATTCATAATTTCAGTAGTTGCTTAGAAGTAAATAGTGTCTGAATACCATTCAGAGTGAAAAGTCTAAAGAAAACTCAGTACCAAAAGGAAAAAATACATTGGAAGGTTGCAGTTCCATAAATGTGTGTGGCAGAATGTCTGACCGAATTAACAGTAAAAGAAGACAATCCTTGCATTGATTACACGATCATGCAGGAAAAAGAACAGACAAAATTCATGAAATCTTTAAAATAAGTTGTACTTTGGTATATTATATAAAGACAATAACAGAAGACTGAATGAAGTTGAAGAAACCTTGCATAAACATTTTAGATGTCTTTCAAGTATCGCAAAAGGAAAGGCCCAGCATGAAGGAGAAAATGAAAGCATATGAAATTAATCAAGAAGAATTCTTAGAAAAGCTAATTGTCTTAGAAGACATATCGAGGAAAAATGTAATACTCTCAGAAATATTTGAGAAAACTGAAGGATATAGTGGCCTGGAGTACAACGAGAGGTCAGATTCAAAAAATAAAATGGCATAGCACAGCAACAGATATTACCAGAAAGAGCACACATGGTGTTTATTCCAAACAGGATGGGAAAATGAAAGAATAACAGCAGTCTTGGTTAAATTTCACACATACCAACAAAATGAACAAATGATAAAGCTGTGGCAAGCAGAGAAACACCTAAAGACAGGCTGTGGCAAGCAGGGAAACACCTCAAGATAGGCAAGTCCTGAATTTATGTGGACATTACTTACTCTGGACATAGCAGGGAAAAGTCACTTTTATCCTTACTATGTGGTGTGCATGAAAAAAGAGAATTAAGTTTAAAATATTTTACCAGCAGTGTTTGAAGTCTTCTTCCCTGGAGGTACACAGACTTTCCAAAAGTGTAAGCATATACTGACTGAAATAAAGAGTTTTCCTGGCTGTCAGATGAGCTGGGAATCCTTGGAGGGAGAGAGAGAGTGGAATGTGGAGCAGCAATTGAATTCCATTGAAGCCAAATCCAGTCCTCAAAAGAAAACTAGAAGAAAGACAAAAACAAGCTTTATCAATGGTGAATAAACTGAAAGAGGTTAGCAGAAGTCAGTAGTTACGTGAATTACAAGAAGTGGACACTACAAATCAGAAATTGTGATCCAAGGTAATTGGGGTGAGAAATAATTGTTAACATTGATAACCTAACAAAATGGACTATAATTTTCTTAAACTTTTTGAAAAGGATATTAGTGTTCATGTAACTAAGATATGCAGATTGATTTGGCTTAAACAGAGGACAAATTGGTAAGTGGTGATTCTGCTAAGTCTGTTCAGTCATGCAGGCATTGTTTCATTCATAGATCAGTGTCACTAGTTCAAAAGGTAGCATACTCGCCTTTTGGTGCTGGAAATTAGAAAATAGTGGGCTCCATTCCCACACAGGTGTTTGGATTTATCTTCTAGTACTGACACTGCACTGCAACAAAAGGTGGGTGCTGTCCATTGAATGAGATGTTAAACCAGAGCCTTTATTTGCCTCTGTTGATAGTAGCTCATGTGGATGTAAAAGATCCCATGGTACTTATTGAAAACAGAGTAGGGAAAGATCCCCCAGTGTCCTTTCTATAATTCGCCTAATCAATAGGAATACTGCTATGGGTTTCCCCTGAAAACAGACTAACCCAGTTAACAAAGCATAAAATAAAATTAAATTAAAAATGCAAATGAGGGAGGAGGGGTCAAAAGAAGTGACTTTAACTAAGAGGGCAGGATTAAAAATAGCTCCAAATGACTGGGAACCCAAGAAAAACGCTGCTCGAGATGTTAACAGTTCAACTATTTAATAACTCAAATCCACACGAAGCACGTAAAATCACCACATAAATCCACAGACAGTAATGGTTAAGCGCTTTCATCTGCTGGCACAGATTTCATCAGAACCATGAATAATTCTAAAAAATTCCTTATATAGCAGTTTAGGCGCCAACATTAATTAATTAATTAATAGGCTGGGATACAAGACTTAACTACACACTCATTAAAATATACAATTGAAATTAAAAATCATATAGAACAATATTAGAACAACTGAAGGGTGCAAAATGCATCATAAAATACATTCATAAAATACATATGGGCTATGATGACAGTTGATAAAAATCCATCTAAATGTCATACAAAAGTCTAATAAAAATCTGTTGACATATCTAATGAAATATTATACCTAGTATTGTAATGCCAAGAAAACCAACAAGGTGCATTGATCATGTGTATTGTGAATAAATATTGTATATAAATATAAATATAAATATAACTATAAATATATGATAAATATATGTATGTATAATAAAAATATATGTATAATAAAAATAATAAATG
Organism: Protopterus annectens; assembly: GCF_019279795.1. Lineage (NCBI taxonomy): Eukaryota > Metazoa > Chordata > Ceratodontiformes > Protopteridae > Protopterus > Protopterus annectens. The sequence continues at coordinate 1,523,557,050 of NC_056725.1, read as the reverse complement.
TAGTGATAAATATAATATATATGTATAAATGTAAAAGTATAAATGTATAAAAGTATGTTATGAGATGTGAGTATATATACACATAAAAATGTTGATAAAAATATAATCTAGGGATAAAAATACCCAGGGATATGGATGCGAACGAAAATTCAACTATCCAAAATAAGGAAGGGTTTGATACTGATGTGGTCATTTAGACCTGGTTTTGTCGTGGCATCACATAGTATTTGCCATTTGCTTTCTAAAAGTGCTAAGAAACATTTCCAGTTACCTGCTGTAGAAGTGTGATCTATAATATCAATAATACTGAAAAGAAAAGAATGATCAATACCTTTATCTAGAATATGTCTACTTAAAGCATTATTGGGATCCTGTTTCCTTATTTTATATGTATGCTCATATATTCTAGTCTTGAATTTCCTTTCCGTCTTTCCAATGTAGTAAGCATCACACGCTACACAGGTAGCAATATATACTATTCTAGAGGTGTTGCAATTCCCCCCCCCCCTTGCTGTGTAAACTGTTGGCAGTGATGTTTTTTAACTTTACAACCTTGGTTTCATTGATAAACTTACATTGCTTACAAAAACTACATTTCCTGGTATATTTAGTTCCTACAACTTCTCTATTATAATCCTTTCTCCTTTCCAAGATCTTTTTAATATTTGAAGAAGTTTTGTAAACAAATTTAGGTGCTTGTCCAACAATGTTACAAATATCATCAGATGTTTTGAAAAGATTCCAATGTTTCAACAAAATCTCTTTCAAAACATCAATATAAGGACCATACGTAAGTACACAAATACAACCTCCTAATTCATTTTTCTTCTCTTTCGAAATGAAGGGTCTTCCTAATAAAGGGGGGTATTTGTTACCCCATTCTTTCATAACATTTCTCTGTATAGGTTTGATCAAATCATCAGGGTACCCCCTATTGGAAAACATTTTATATATAAGGTTTAACTCACTTTCCATGGTCTCCCTATTGGATGACATTCGGGCTGCACGTATGCATTGGCCCTTGAAAACATTTTTAAAAATATGAGGTGGATGACAACTATCATAAAATAAATAATCATTCGAGAATGTCTTTTTCCTAAAAATCTTAGACTGAAATTCAGTTTTGGTAGTATAGACATATGTGTCTAAATAGGCAATACCTTCAGATTCCACATTGTATGTAAATTTTAGGAAGTCAGTTGTGTTATTCAAATACTCAATAAATTCCTGTATCAATTGGACTGGTCCATTCCAAAGAACAAACAAATCATCCAAGTACCTAGTATAATATGTTATATATTTGTAATATACACTAGGAAACACAAACAATGATTCCCATTCAAGCATCACCAAGTTTGCAAAGACTGGGGCACAAGATGCCCCCATGGCTACCCCTCTGCTCTGCCTAAACAGTTCCCCTTGGAATTGTAAGTAATTATGGTCGAGGACCAAACCTATCATGTCAACTATTAAGTTAATTCTTTCAAAGCTTAACCCCGAAAATCTCTTTAAACTATTAAAGAAATAATCCAACCCTTTCTCCTTGGGAATACTGGAGAAAAGGTCGACAACATCAATTGTTATGAAGATCAACCCTTTATGCCAAATCATAGGAGTCAATTTGCTCAAAAAATTCCAAGAGTCTTTAGTGAGATGTCCAACATTGTTATACACTTGTTTAGTCCATCTATCTATTGTAACCCCTAAATTGTAAGTTTTTGACTTAGAGCCTGAAATTATTGGTCTAAAGGGGGGTTTTATAATATTTTTGTGTATTTTAGGGATCCCTATAATCGAAGCCATCTTGGGGAATTCCACTCTAATAAATTCATAAATCTCATTTGTAATCCTGTTGTCAAGTAGGTATTCCTCGATGGCAAGGTCAATACGTTTGTAACCAATATTCACCTGATTAAGGGACACTTCTTCATAGTTACCAGATTGATGTAATATATTCATAATTTCTTGGTTATAGTTGGTAGTGTTAAATAACACAATCCCGCCCCCCCTTGTCCGGCTTCATAACCCTAAGATCCTTATTGCCTATGACCTTATTTAAACATTCTCTTTCTGACATGGTTATGTTGTCCTGGAAGGCTATGGGGGGCTGTTGGATGTTCCTCTTAATTCGGTGTTGTAACCAATACATATCATGTGCAACAAGTTTTTCATATTGTGCTACTATAGGATGATATCCTGGAACATAAGCACTTTTTTTCTTCAATTGTTCACATTGATTGCTCTCATGTTGCACATTAATATCATCTTGGTTAGTGTCTTTATATTGTATAGCTAAGTTCATTCTTCTACAAAAAAGTTTAGTCTCCTTTATAGTATCGAATATGTTGAACTTGGTCATAGGTATAAACTTCATACCCTTACAAAATAAAGTACAGAAATCATCAGTAATGGGTGTGTCGGTGTAGTTATAAACCTTCAAACCCTTGTAAGAATGTAAACCACTAAAATTATGTTCAGATACAACACCCAGGCATGATGTTAGGTCCTCGGTGGTGGTCTGAAGGCCTGTGGTCTCCTGACAATTAGAATCTGTAAACGGGGTGTAAACTTGTTCTAAAACCTCCTTCTGTAAGTTTTGGGTGCTGGGTGGAACCGTCCCCCTTGAAAATTTTCATCGTCCTTAATTAACCAAGTATCTTTCCATCCCTTCTCAACTCTTTCATATCCCTTATTTGATCTAGTTGCATGATTTCTACTCTGAGGCCATATATATGCTCTCTGTTGTTTGTACAACATCATATCCCTATCTATCTTGCTATTCTTTCTATTAAAAATAACTGTCGCCCTGTTCTCCACTAAATTAAATTGTTTATGGTATAAATCATACCATTGTTCAAAGTGCTTATCTTGTAAAATTTCTTCATTAAGTAAGTCAATTTCATTAGTTATATGTGTCATTTTATCTCCATTGCATTTAATAAGTTTCTCCATAAACATAAAACCAAACTGATCAAACATTTTATTAAATTCATGAATAATGTCTTCTGTATACTCTAAACCTAAGGGTAATTTAAAAAACCTTAGCCCTTTAGGTGTAATGCCCAAATTAATGCATTGCTGCAAGTAAGCGTTGTCAATTCTAATACTTTTTGCCTGTAACAGCTTCTTACCCAATGTATATATCTTTTGTTTAACTCCACCTTCATCATAATTAATATCAGTTCTATACAAATCAAAACCACGTTCATTATATTTAAAAACAACATCTCTATTTACAAAATTTTCAGTATTAGAATGTTTAAAACAATTGTCATCGTTGACTGAACAGTTCCTCTTTTTGTTCTGTACATTTTGTTTGTCCATAGGACTTGATCTAACTTTTTTATTGCTATTGTGCTTAACAGTACCTTTCTGTGTCGTATGGTGGGTTATCACCGTAGAATAAGTTTTTCCAACTTCCTTCCTTTTAGGTCTGGTCCCCGTTTTTCGCGATTCCTCATCAAGATGAAACAGACTGAAATCGAAAGTACAGTCTGCTTCTAAGGAAATATTCAAGTGGTTTTCCGCCACGGCTCCTTCATTTAAATTGAGCTGCTGTGACTGCGTGAGAGCCACCCCGTTAGTTGCAATACAATTGGAATGGTGGGGTTGAGCATTGGGGATATCCAATAAGGTGTTAGAATTAGATTCAATTCCTTGTCTGCCCGTATTAAGGTCGTTTGCCTCTGCAAAATCATCCAGTCCGTTGTTGTTAGTTAGAATCTGTACTTTGTTGGTGCTTGCAAGCGTCGCAAGCTTGCTTACCATGTCTAAAAGTTTTCCAACGCTGGCTTGCAGAGACGTGACCTCCGCCCTTAAAGAGACAAGCTCCCCTCTGTCGGATTGAGCTGGCATGATCTCAGGAACATCAGCCATCACGACAAATAACCAAAGAACGTATGAAAAACCAAACGAACCAAAAATAGCTCCAAATGACTGGGAACCCAAGAAAAACGCTGCTCGAAACGTTAACAGTTCAACTATTTAATAACTCAAATCCACACGAAGCACGTAAAATCACCACATAAATCCACAGACAGTAATGGTTAAGCGCTTTCATCTGCTGGCACAGATTTCATCAGAACCATGAATAATTCTAAAAAAATCCTTATATAGCAGTTTAGGCACCAAAATTAATTAATTAATTAATAGGCTGGGATACAAGACTTAACTACACACTCATTAAAATATACAATTGAAATTTGGACATTATTTACTCTGGACATAGCAGGGAAAAGTCAGTTTTATCCTTACTATGTGGTGTGCATGAAAAAAGAGAATTAAGTTTAAAATATTTTGCCAGCAGTGTTTGAAGTTTTCTTCCCCTGGAGGTACACAGACTTTCCAAAAGTGTAAGCATATACTGACTGAAATAAAGAGTTTTCCTGGCAGTCAGATGATCTACGAATCCTTGGAGGGGGAGAGAGAGTGGAATGTGGAGCAGCAATTGAATTCCGTTGAAGCCCAATCCAGTCCTCAAAAGAAAACTAGAAGAAAGACAAAAACAAGCTTTATCAATGGTGGATAAATTGAAAGAGGTTACCAGAAGTCAGTAGTTACGTGAATTACAAGAAGTGGACACTACAAATCAGAAATTGTGATCCAAGGTAACTGGGGTGAGAAATAATTGTTAACATTGATAACCTAACAAAATGGACTATAATTTTCTTAAACTTTTTGAAAAGGATATTAGTGTTCATGTAACTAAGATATGCAGATTGATTTGACTTAAACAGAGGACAAATTGATAAGTGTTGATTCTGCTAAGTCTGTTCAGTCATGCAGGCATTGTTTCATTCATAGATCAGTGTCACTAGTTCAAAAGGTAGCATACTCGCCTTTTGGTGCTGGAAATTAGAAAATAGTGGGCTCCATTCCCACACAGGTGTTTGGATTTATCTTCTAGTACTGACACTGCACTGCAACATAAGGTGGGTGCTGTCCATTGAATGAGATGTTAAACCAGAGCCTTTATTTGCCTCTGTTGGTAGTAGCTCATGTGGATATAAAAGATCCCATGGTACTTATTGAAAACAGAGTAGGGAAAGATCCCCTAGTGTCTTTGCCATAATTCGCCTAATCAATAGGAATACTGCTATGGGTTTCCTCTGAAAAGAGACTAACCCAGTCAACAAAGCATAAATTAAAATTAAATTAAAAATGCAAATGAGGGAGGAGGGGTCAAAAGAAGTGACTTTAACTAAGAGGGCAGGATTGGCAGTAAAAGCCATTATTCTGAATGGCTTTGTGCTGGGTTTGCTCTAAGCATCAACAAAACCAGCTACTGCTCATCTTAACAGCAAACTGTACAGAAAACTTATAGGGGGCAATGAGGCATAAGATCTTAGGTTCATAGGTAATTACTGCCCTTGTGGGCTATTTTAACCTTAGCCAATATTCCTTTCAAAGGTAAGCATCAAACCCTGCATCTTATGTCTTTATGGTAAATTCCTTAACCATTATATTAAACCCCAACTCCTTGCATGTAAAAGTACAATCTTATGACATACTTTAAATGTAAAATTTAAAAGCAGCAATTTAAAGGAAAGATAGCTGTAAAGTAAAATTGATTAAAAAACAAACGTTAAATGTAAAACAAAGAGGCTAAAGATTTACCAAAAACTGATAAATATTCAATACAGAGAATTAGACAAGGTATAATAGTGCATGTAATTGGGAATAACAGTTTGTACCAGTTTTTTTATAAAAGTAATGCCTGCATGCATACAGAAATATAGTGTAGTTAGTGTCATACAAAAAAGATGGTTACTATGCATGGAAAATGTACTCAGAAAGTAAAAAAGAAAGATGACAAAAGTACAATAACATCAATAACATGCTGGCAATGTTTACAAGTACTGTTGATTAAAGTGAGAAAGAAATATGTTTTCTGGGGGCAGGGGGGGGGGGGGGTGATACAGAAAACAGAGAAGATACATACTTGGAGATGTATGTAGATACAAGTTTAGAGGCAGAGTCTATGGGAGGTGCAGCCAACTAAGTGCAGCTTCTCTCCCATTAGCAGATTGTGTTTTCTATATTTATGCTTCTGTATTTTTTCAGAGCAGATAGGGTCTGTGGGGGGATATAGATTGCAACACATAAACAGCCAGACACCCAAAGCCAAAAAACATAACATGTTATACATTATATATAGAAGTGTCATTCACCTGTCATCTAGATGTAGAAATGGAGAATTTTGAAAGGAATATAACAAAACAATAGGAAAATAAAAGAAGATGGACAGAATGGCTGATGAGATACTTAGGATCTCATCCTAGAATGTTAATGGGTTTACAAATCCTTTCAAAATAAATATAATCTTAATGTTTATAAAGAAAAGTAGATTATATTTAGAAATGTTACAAAAGGTACATTTGGACCAGAAGGTGCTCAGTAAGGTTGTAAGAATGGGGTTCAGAGCAGGATACTATGCAAGCTATCAAAGTGCTAGGAGGAGGGAGTGAAAAGTTTAATTGGCAGAGGACTTCTATCATAATGTAGGAGCACTAGGCAAATGATCACAGTTGCTGTAAGATGCCTAACCCTACAAATGTTTTTTCCACCCTTTACAAGCACTTAATAGTGCTTACTGCTCAAATGGAGCAGGACCATATATGGTATCCCTGGTGTAAACTTGTTTATCCCTTCAGTTGTCAAGACTAGCCATAAAGATTGACAAAGTAGTACTTTGCTTGACTTGTAGAAATCAGTTATTCCATAAGTTTGGAACCTGATGAGTTAGGAAGCTCTTCCTTCAGAGTCCTGGTCATTTGCTGATATAAATTTAAGTCCCAAGTATGGGTGTTTGTAGACTAACTAATTTTTGTGTGAAAAAAGGAGGTCAAATAGGTATGGGAAAAGTGAGACACAAGTCACCACTGAGCCGCTGGTAAGTTACTGAGTAGAAAGAGAGTTGTCCTAAGCTATCAGTATAGTTGAAAGATTTAAGGTCTTTAATTTTCTAGGTTAAAAATCACTGTAGCCTTTTTGCATTGAACAGTATGCTTGAATTTGTTCATACCAAAGGAAGCGTTGTGTTTGATAATGGGTCTGATAAGGGAAGAGTACATTGGAATATGACTTCTTTGCATCTTGGAGTTATTCCCTTGAGAAATTAGCTGTACCAGACAAAAGGATTTTCTGACTATGGTGGAAACATGAGGATTGAATAGGAGAGTGGTCCACAAAAGTATCCAGGTCTTTCATGAATGTATCTATCTGAAGAGGGCTACTACATATTACATATGAGGTGGGAGCAGCTTTTTGCTGAACAATACTATGCTGCACTTTTTGAAATTTCACTTGACACCATTTTAAGTGCACCGGGTTTGTACATATTCCAGCCCTTGTTGGAGTAGTTTAGTGTTAGTGGATGAGTGGATAATAGCGCCCAGCTTCCAATCATCAGCAAACTTGGTCAACCAGTCTTCTAGGATACCAGTGTAGATGTCTGCAAAATAAATGCTAAGCAGGACAGGGCCCAACACTGATCTCTGTGTTATGTGTTACACTACTAGTTAGAATTTTCATTCAGAGTGAGCACCAGCAATATTCACAACTTAGGAACTGTAGGATAGCAAGTTTGCATTTGCAATCCAGTAGACACTGCAGGAGTTTACATTAAGTTTGTCTAATTGTTCAATATTACCAGCATAGGGTAAAGTTTCAGAAGTCTAGGCCAGACTGATGTATCTGAGTGGCCTAGAAGGGAATGTATAGCAAAAGAGGGTAGATTTTTGAAGAAATGTATGAAGACATTTGGTATGGAAGATGTGCATTCAGTAGTAGGAACTCTGAGAGAATTTACATATTTTTCCTCAAGGTACAACAACTGGGCTAGGCTAGACAGAAATTATATTTTACAGGAATGTGTATTTAATTGAGAGTTTTGATATACATCCCATAAATATTTCAGATCATGCACCAATAATAACTAAGACAAAAATGTAGGGTAATGAAGTAAAAATGAGACACTAATGCTTCCCCACCTATCTGTTAAAAAGAGAGGAATTTAAGGAATGGGTAGTGGAAATTATTCAGGAGTTATTCAGAAAGACAGAAATTTCTTCAGAAGACATAGCTAGGGAGTACAGTAAATGAAAGTGGAATTTAAAAATAGAGTAAAATAAAAGAAAAAGAGAAGTGGTTAAGAAGTAACAAAAATTATTTAGAGGGACTGACAAAGGTTAATGTATTGCAAAATAAGAGGAATCTCACAGAACAAAATGAGGTACAATTGCAGAGTGCTAAAGAGAAAATAAGGAAATAACTGGATAATATGAATGAATTTAGAAAGTTTGCTGTTAAGCAACTGTTTTTTTTTATAATAACACCAAAGCACAAAAACTTTTAGCACAACAACTCGGGCAACAGAAAGTAGAAAGGGTTGTTGATAAGCTAAGGGAGCCTATAACAAGGAAGGTAACAAGAGATCCTGTAGAGGTAGTAGAAATATTTCAGAAATGAGGCTCAATTATTAACAGTTAGGAGAGGAGTAGATGAGATAAAAATGGACTAATCTACAGGAAATTCTCCAGGAATAGATGGCTTTCCTGTGGAAGTTTGGAAGTTAGAAAGGAAGAAAGTGATAATGATCTGGAAAGCTGTGGTGACTGCAATACCTAAAGATGATACCCATCAGATCCAGCTTTATATATGCCTGTTTGGATTCTAAACCATGATTGTAAAGTGTTTATGTCTATAGTGGCTAAAAGAATGGCATATATGGATCAGTGTGGTTTTGTGGAGGGGAGGCAAACAATTAACAACATTAATAGAATAACGATGATCCAGAGGGAAGCAGAATGTAAGAAAATAACATTATTGTTTGCGGGTCTTGATGCAGAGAAAGCATTCGACAGAGTAAGCTGTGATTTTATAAGTAGGGCAGTGGAAGCATTTGTATTCTCTGACACAATATGGATTATTAGGAAGCTATATGATGGATTGAAGGCAAACATTAAAGTGGCAGTGGTGGGGTTTTTCTCTTGATAAGTTATTTCTGACCAGGAGCCAGTCAGGGGTGTCCTCTTTCCCCTTTGTTATCTGTGTTATATTTAGAACCACTGGCAAACAAAAAAATAATAAGAGACTCAGAAAAGTACAAGGATATAACTGTATATCAAGAAAAGTTGGGATTATTTCCAGTTTATATTGTTTTGTACCTGATAAAACCAGAAAAGGACATATCTGCTTTGTGGAACATTCTGAAACAGTTTCAAGTGTTTTTGGAATATAAAGTTAATGATAATAAAACAAAGGCTGTAGCTGTAAACTGTGTATCCACATACAAACTGGTTCAGCAATACACATATTTATGGGTACATGATAGAATTAAGTACTTAGGAGTATAAGTTAAAAGGATTCTTTTATGGCAGCTAAGGATATGTAGTAAGAGACTAAACAAAAGTTAATACAAAAACCGAGGGACTGGAAGCTCCTGTTTATGGATATGGATAGCAAGATACAAGCAGTGAAAATGTTTATTCTCTTTAGTTTTATACACAGGTCAGGCATAATTTTATCAACCAGAGGAGAAGATATGGGTAGTAATTAATAAAATGTTGAAGGATTTTATCTGGGAGGGGGAGAGGGCAAGAGTCAAGTGGAATAAGTTGATCTTTCCAATAGAACAAGATAGTTTGGGATTACCAGATTTGAAGAGATATTTTAAAGCTGCACAGTTAAGGCTCCTATACATAACACAAGTAGAAAGCTATAATTCAAAGTGGAAAGGGATGATGACAAACCAGGAGGGTAACTGAAGAAATAAGGACAGAGTGGGATTTTGGATGCAGATCCTTAAGGAGAATAACAATAGCCATTCATAAATTAGCAGAAAGTATTCTAAGAACTAAGCCAACACAGGAATGGAGAACAGAGATTAGGGGTGACTGCAATAATGGGTACAGAGAATAGGCAAGAGGGACAGGAATTTACTGGAGAAAACTGGCAAAGGAACCAAGGTATCATAAGCAAATAATTAGAGAGGGAAAGGCAACAGAATGGGAAGAGGCCAAGAATACATTTAGACTCCAAGCTAGAGACTGCCTTCTTTATCAAGGATTGATATCAGAGTATAGGCAAAGAGTAAGGGACAGGAGAATCCTAAGCGAAAGACCATCACTGGTAGAGTTTTTAGTTGAATCTAGAATGGAAGCTGCTGTTAAAAAGGAATAATTAGTAGGGCATAAAAAATATTGCATGATAATTATAGCAATCAATCAGAGGAGATTAGACAACATTAGAAAGAAAGATCGGATGAGCAATTCACCAAGAAACAATGGGAAGATATATGTGGCTACCAAATGTGCAACAAAGTCTAGAAGATTTAGGATTTTTGCTTGGAAGTATTTGCATAGGTATTTTATACCCCAAAGAGGACACCAGAGAATTGTTCTTTAGGTAGACTGCAAATGCTGGAAGTGTAATGGGAAAGAAAGAGGTAACTGGAAACATATTTTTGAGTGTGTAATGAGTTGACAGACTTTAAAAATTCCCCTGCAGACTACTCTGTTAGAAATTCTGGGTGAAGAAATTTGTGTAAATAAGGAAATTATTTTTTTGAGTTTGGATACGGGATCTGATTTGCCTAGGCATAGTAATGCATTGCCAAGTTTAATTCTGGTGGCTTCCAAAAAAGCAGCTACTAGAAAATGAAAATCAAGGTCTAAATCAACTGTATTTGAAGTAGTGAATATAGTAACAGAAATAAAAGAACTGGAAGTGTGATCTTTAGAGAAGGGTAGGAGCAAATTACAAAGAAAATAATGGAAATTCTGGGAACAATACATGCAGAATAATGTTTTGCAGGATTTCACTGACACTTCCTCTTATACAGTGATATTAATCTTTTTTTTAAAAAAAGCTTTATTAAAATGACTTTTTGTAAAAAAATAGTGGCATAGTTAAATACATAACATAAAACAAATGATAATAACTTTTACTGTGTTCTTTTCATGCAATATACACATATGTTTTCTTGTTAAACAATCTTCATTCACTTCAGCATAATAAATTGCTCACTTCATGCCGTCCCTTAACTTTTGCCCCTCCTCCCGCACATTATTCTACATGTATTGTTCCCACAAATTCCATTTCTTTCTATGGAATTTGATTCTTACCTTTTCTAAAGATCTCACTTCCAGAACTTTTATCTCCTTTATAATATTCAGTACTTTGGTTGCAGTTGGTTTAAATTTTGATTGAGATTTCCTAGTAATTTATTTTTAGCAGTCAGTAGCAGTAAACTTAATAAGGCCTTACTATGTCTGGCTAATTCAGATCCTACATCCTAGCTCAAAGGAATTGTTTCCTTGGTTACAGCCATTTGTTCCCCTAACATTTGTGCCGAAGTACTGTTTATGGAATTTTTATAATCTGCCAACCTGTTACACGCCCCCCCCCCCCAAAAAAAAAAAAACATATTCTGAGTTACCTCTTTTAACATTCGCTGCCTACCTGAGGATTTTTTTTTTTCTGAAATCTGCTTAGGATGTAATAATATATATGCAAACACTTCAAAGCAAAAATCCTAAACCTTCTGGACTTTGTTGCATACTTGAGAGCTGCATAGATGTCCTCCCATTATTCCTTTATATATTGCCTTTCCATTTCATTCTCATTTCACAGTTTATTCTTATAGTTACATAATATTTATATGCCATACAAATTATCTCTTTTTAGCAGCAGCTTCCGTTCTAGACTTTACTAAAAGCTCTACCTAATAGAGTTAGTATTTCACTTAACAATTCCTTGTCCCTTTCTCTTTGCATGTACTCTTTCATCAGTCCCTGGTAAGGAAGGCAGTTACTAACCTGCAGTCTAAACTTCTGCGTGGCCTCATCCCACTCTGTTACATTTCCCTGTCTCCTTTGCTTATTTTCATCAGTAAATTTCATACCCTCTTGCCTACTTTCTGTACCCCTGTTTACAGTCATCCTTACTGGTAAAATCTCCTTTCTCCATTCATGTGTTGCCTTAGTTGCACTTTACTGTATTAAGCCAATCACTACATTGCAACATCAGGATCAGCTTATTACATATCCTTTGAAGAGAAAAAACTGGATGTCCCCTTCCCTTCTACTGGCACATCAGCCAGGTAGACAGCTGCACAATATGCCACCCTCCCCCTGCTCAGCCATTCAATTCTCATTTCTGTGCCCTGCCCCATCCCTTCTTGAACATAAAATAAAACAAACAAATAATAATTTCTTCTTTTAAACTGCAGGAAACAGTTGCTACAGTTTATACACTGTCTGTGGGGGGCTCTGTGGCACTAATGTTTTACTTAAAAATGTTTGTTATTATAAACTGTAGAAACAGCTTAGAAATGTAGCAAACAGTTGCTATGATTTATACCCTGCCTGCACAGAGTGCTACAGTACTCAGGTTTTAGATTAAAAAAAAATAGAGAGATTTTTTTCTTACTTTTAAACTGTAGCAAACTACCGTAGCAAGCAGTTGCTATAGTTTAGACCACATGGAGCACTACAGTGCTCAGGTTTGACTGCAAATGCAATACCGGCTTTGTGTTCAGAGTAGCTGCCTCTCTTGCCCTGCCCTAGCTATGCTATTGCCGAACCAATTCGTTTGAAGGTATTATGGCCTGTATTTTATCTTAATTGTTCAATTCTCAGCTAGAGCATCTTCTGCGTGGAGACATGCGTGAATGGGCGTACCTTCGTTGGAGGTTGTGCATCAGGGCTGACAACACGGCACATAAAAATCAACTGCCAATCATTAGCAGACCGGAGTTCCACTGTGGCGACCCCTAACCGGGAAAAGCCGAAAGACACAACAACATTTTATATCTGAAAAGACTTGAAACTACCTCATAATGTTCCACAACACCAAAATATCCTTTTCTGGATTTAAAGTCCAAAATTATATCATCTGCTAGTAAAGCTTAATTACCATACCAGTTATATCACTGAATTTCTGAGTCCCTTAAATTCTTTGTCATTGGTTCTAAATATTACACAAATAACAAAGGGGAAATCAGACACCCCTACCTGGTTCCTCTGTTCAAACACTGCTTGTTGGAGAGGAACTCCTCCACCTTAATTCTTGCTTTCAACCCTTCTTATATCCTAATTAACCAGAGTAGTCTATCAGGGGATGCAAACCCTACCATTGCCCTACTCATAAAATCCTAGTTGCCCTACTCATAAAATCCTAGTTGACTCTCTCTGCTTTCTCTGCACCAAGACCCACCAACAGTAGTAACATTTCTTACATTCTGCTTCCCTCTTCCTTGTTCTAATAATGTTGTCAGATGTTTGCTTCTTCTCCATAAACCACACTCATCCATGTCTCTCACCTTTGGCAAGACCGTTGGCATTCTTTTAGCTAGTACAGACATAAACTCTTTATAATCATGGTTTAAAATTGAAATGTGTCTATATGAAGCCAAATTTGAAGGATTCTTACCCTCATTGGTTAATACAACCACCAGACCTTTCTTCCAAGATGCTGGTACTAACCCCCCCACCACACAATTTTTAAAATACTGCTAAATAAACCCTTCTAGATCATTATTACTTTCTTCACTCCAAAATTCAAAACTTCCACAGGAATGCCATCTGTTCATGAAGAATTCCTTGTAGACTGAACATACATCACTATTTGTATCTCATCTCCTCCTACCTGGTCTGTTAACTGTTGATCCTCATCTGCCTCTAAACTTGGCATAGTTGATACTTCCATAAATATTTCCATTTGTGCCTTTGCTTGATTTTCATATTCCTCTGCTTTATATACATTTTAATAAAAAGTGTCTTGTTACTGACTACTTAAGTCTGGCAACAATCCTTTCAGCTTTCTGTTGCCTAAGCTGTTTTGCTAAAAATGTTTGTGCTCTGGCGTTATTAAAATAGTTGTTTAAAAGCAGCCTTTCTAAACTCACATAATATCCAAATACTCTCTCATTTTCCTTTTCGCATTCTACAGGTTGTTCCTCTTCCTATTCTGTTGTATACCCCTGATTCTGTAATACTTTAACCTTTCTCAACCTGTCTAAATAATCCCCATTACATTTTTTCATATCTCTTTCTCTCTTATGCTTACCATGTTTTTAAACCCCATATTTATTTTTATCTCACACACTAGCTACTTCTATCTTCCCTAATAAATAATAAATAATTTCCGCTGCCCATTCCTTAAATCCACACCTCTTTATCAGGTAAGTAGAAATGAGCAGTATCTCATATTACTGCATCTTTATTAGTTTTTGGAGGAGCATGATCTGAAATTGTTTAAGGATGTGTATATTAGCTTTCAGTTAAATACGCATGCACATAAGAGACTTAATTTCTATCCAGTCTAGCTCGGTAATTGTATTTTGGGGAATCATATGTAAATTCTATCTGAGTTCCTACTACTGACTTCACATCCTCCAAACCAAATGTTCTTGCATATTTCTTCTGTTAAATTTTCTCTTCTAGGTCCCTTGCTGTTGCAAATCAGGTTCCAGTTTCCACCCATAAATAATATTTCCTGCTGAAAGCTGATTATTTCTACCAAAACTATCTTAAGCCCCATAATATCAGTTTTAGATGGAATACAAATGCATCCTATTGTGATCCTCTAACCCTGCCAATAACCCATTACAATCACACATCTATCATTAGTATATTTTCCTACTGTCACTACTGGAGCCTCTCTAGCAGTCAGTATCATCACTCCCCTTTTTCTTTGTCCTTGATAGTCTGCTAAATATTCAATCTGAAATCCATTCTTTGTCAATTTTACATGCTCATTTCTAAACAAATGTAACTCCCTCAGCATTGCTATTTGCATCCTACATTTCCTAATATAATTAAATACTCTTTGATTTTGTGAATGTCTGTAAGATATATTACATGACAATATGAAATGAGTAGCCATTATGACAGAAAGCTATTACTCCCTCCGCTTATACCTGATAGTGCTTTTGAATGTATATTTCCAACTTTTAGCTTACATGCACACATTAGTCTTTGGCAGGTTGAATTCTTGTGTAGTTGCTTCTTCTTGTCTCCATTTGAACCTATACCACTTTTTCAAGCCTTTCTGCTTCAGTGAAAACACTCAAACAGAAACTAAAGAGATTTTCAGAACCTCCATCCCTTTTTAACTTAGAATAAACACAAAAAATGATGTACATTTTCAAAAAAACGTTTACTCCTCCAGATAGGAGTAGTTCCCCAAATTGACAGCTATACTCACAGGTATTATCTAATCTACAATTAAGATTACTCATTCCAAAGTGAATGTTACAGCCCATGTTCCCATTTACTAATTGTTATCTGTTCTTTTCTTATCTCTGTTCCCCTCCCAGATGTGAAAACCAAATTACATACTTCCAGTAAAAATTTACTTTTAGCTGTAAAAAAAATGCAATAGCTACCATCAAATAAATAAACCGAATTGTGTATTGTTATATTAAATGCATTAAAGAGTAAAGCTGCTGGGCAGGCAACTACTTGTAAAACTTATTAATTTCCCACAGTTTTACATTTCATTTATTTTTCATTGAGCTGCCTTTCAATGTATTTTAAATGTTAAATACACTGCACCTTATACAGTTCCCTCAGCAGACAGTGATCAGATCTCTCATGGTTAACTACTTATGCTTGCAGACTTCTTGTCTCCATGTAAAAAGCAGTTAGCAATGAATAGAGCTAGTGGCTTTGCAGATACATGAAAGGATCTTTGTAAATTTATCCCAAAACACACTCTTCAGCCCTGTCATGATTAACTGCTTACATCTTTAGACTTATTGTCATTCATTAAAAGGCTTTGCTAATGAAAAAAATAGCTAACTACTTTGCAAATACAGTAAACGTTCGGTTAACTGGCACCCCATGGGGATTGGTAGATGCCGGATAACTGTAGTTTCTGGTAACTTGAAAGTTACTATTAAAAATAGGCCTGACTAATACTGTACCCTATACTATTTGTTTGGTTTGACTTGTTCTCAGGCTAGGGAGAGAGGGAATTTATTCCTATCTTCCTTTTTAAAATTCTAAAACTCTAAAAACATAAGGTATGTTTCTGCGGGGAGGGGGACAAAAAGTGCAACACATTAAAATTGTACTATATTTCTTCGATTTTTATTTATTTATTTATTTATTTTGCCAGTTGCTTGAGAGTGCCTGTTGCTTGAGTTCCAGTTAACTGAGAGTTTACTGTACAATAATGAAGTACCAATTTCCATGTCTTTTATAGTTTTATCTTATTTGGCAGGCCTAGTTGTTTAAAAATGTACCTATAGCTTAAATCATGGACATTATTCTAGACATCCATATCTAGTAAAACAGGGGAAATGTTTATATTAGCTCTGCAGACAATGTTAGCAATACACATTTAAAGCCCTGACCTCAACAGCCAAAGATCACAACATTATGGTAACTTTAACTTGCTTCTGTCTAGCGTTACTTACTTTGTTACAGTGTAAAGCCAAGATACCTTACACCCAAGAAAAAGTATGGTTTTGCTTTAATATTGTTAACATATACAGCAGTCACTGATAAGACTCCCCACCTCATATTTAAAATGCCCCTGACTGCATACTGTACAAGATTGCTTTACAATAAAACACAGTTTGCATAAGAAAAATTTCTACAAATATCAGTAACAATAAAAACGGTTACCAACAGTTAATTCTAAAGTCCCTTTAGCGTCCTTTTAAACATTAATGACATTAAGTGGAGTATATGCTTTACAGTGCCTCCAGTGGTTTAACACAACTGACAAACTCCTGTTTTTCTTCTACCACTTCTTCTGACAAAACCAAATATTACATGTCTGTACATATAGCTAATAGAATTAATGCTTTATAATCTTCCATTTATTCACAAATTTCACAATATTGCTGGTTTTCTTCACAATCCTCTCCATCTCCCAGCACCAGTCTTTGATCAAGTCTAAGGTACTGCTGGTTCTTTAAGTCAGCTACTATGCTTTTTTTTCTGTTACTCGAGCATTTTCCTGTGGAATAATGGAAAAGCTTCACTGGCAAAATCTCTATATGGACCTTATTATTGCTGATGGTTCACACTTTGTTGGCCAACATTTTTTTTTATTTCCTTCTTAGCCAGTTCTGCATCCAAAATATCTTGTGATCTTCCATAATAATATTCTGAGGAAAGCTGGATAGATTGGCTTGACTCTCATACAGACATTCCCTGATTACTGGAATAAACTTTCTTTTCTTCTGCTTGGTGTGTAGTGAATAATCATTTTCCACACTCTGCTGTCACCAATTTTAATACTTTTTCTTTTGGTTACAATTTTGTTAGAAGAAACTCTTTATGCTTATATAATTGCATCTTTACTAATACAGATCTTGGCTGCTTTATCATGGCAACAGTTGGAGCATACACACAATGTGCACTGTCAGCTAATAAATCCTGTTGTGGAACACCAGTCCAGTTGTGGATTTATACTTTCAGAAAATTAATCAGAAATGTAGCAAGGGTGGGGCAAAGGGGGCAGCTGCCAAGGGTGTAAATATTTAGAAGGCATGATCAGGAAGTATAGCCCTTGCATTCTTTTTTCTGTACTGTCATTTTAGAATGCATATACATAAAGGCATTTCAGTGCTTTGTGTGTGTTAAACTGTAGCAAGTTGATATTGGCTTGCTACAGTTTGAAACAAATAGAAGTCCTGTTTTTTTTCTCTTCATCTGAAGAGATGAGGGGGTGAAGATTTGTCTGTAGCAAGATGATTACTGAGGGGGTGAAGCACTACTGGAGAATGGCACCAGGTGTTACATGGTTTTCTTTGCATGTTCTGTCTCCTAACACTACTTTTTTTAAACGGCTCCTTTTGAGAAGCCTCATGCTCAAACAGCCTTTTTTTATTTCAGCATTAGATTTTTGTGGTTTTATCTGTTCAACTGAATAGCTAGTTAAGGCTTCTTTGATTTTTTAAGCCTTTTGTTATATGACATTCTGTAATATAGGGAAATATTGCCAGTCCATCTATCTGGAATTTTGTAAATAATTCTATGTAATTTGTGAATATTGATATGATTTATACAGAACTGTATGTTATGTATTGAGATAAAATGGAACCATGGCATGTCCTGCTGACTTAGAACAGAAAATAAGTTGAAATTAGATTGCTTTACGATTGTGCTATAAAAGTTCTCTCTCAGTTTCAGTGTAGCAGACACAAGATTTAGAGCTAGCAGTTCTTTGTATTGTCTTAGAAGAGAGGTAATTATTAGGTTTAAAATGTAAAAGTGTTTATTGCTTTATGACTTCCTTGCAGCTGCGAAGATCTGAAAGATGTGTATTTTTCACACAGAGATGTTAAATGTTGGACACTGGGGGTTTAGCTTGGGAACTAAAGTCAGGTGACAAAAAGTCATGTCATCCAAGTTAATCCAGCAGTAATATTTGATATTAATTTAATAACTCTGTCAGAGAGAGACTGCATTTTGTATTTTGTCTTGGAGCTAGCAGGAACATCCACTCATCATCATCATCTGCACTTGCCTTGCTCTGTAAGTAAGGTTTAGGGCATAGTATCTCTTTCAGCTATAGATAGGAATATAGTAAATATTAGTTTAGATGTTTTCTGTATTTATTTGAGACTGTCCTGCAATGTTATATTAAAATATTTCCTGTGATTCTGAACTCTGAAGTTACTGTGTTGATTGACTGAGCATTGTCTTGTTCTTTTATTATTTATTATTAAATATATTTAAACATGTCTTTGTGGCTGATATTTGTGAAACTTATTTAAGCTCTTAGAGTACTTGCATATGTATTTGGTGACACTGTACAGGCCACTCCTAGATAGCCTTTCAAGTCTTAGTCAAAACTACCATTTGGATAATAGTAACATTACACAGTAGGATTGGATACCCTTTGTAAGGGCCTTATAATAGCTGATAAGTAGAGGTTGGTGGCAGTGGAAACTACCTTATAGTCTGGGTAGAAGGGGGCATAGCTAGTAAACCTGTGCCAGCCTTCTCCAGGTGTAGGTGTGTGTGTGTGTGTGTGTGTGTGTGTGTGTGTGTGTGTGTGTGTGTGTGTGTGTGTGTGTGTGTGTGTGTGTGTGTGTGTGTCTGTGTGTGTGTGTGTGTCTGTATATAAATCAAATCTCAAAGTGTATGTGTGTGTCAGCTACTTGGGCAGGGACACGAAGCACTAGTTGGACAGAGAGGGTGCTGAGGGTCATGGCTTGGGCCTTCAGCTGAGATCTTAACCCTGTAACTGTGCCAGTGGGGAGTCTTATTGGGGATGGGGAGAAACCAGCCCCAGACTGACTGTGATCTCTCTGTGCTCTTAAGGGAAATTGTACTTTACTGTGTGTGTACTTGTCATCCTCCCAGTGTGTACATCCCATAGCTGTTGCCAGTGATGAGGATTGAGGCTCCTTGATTTCTGGGACAGTGCAGGGGCATCACATATTAATTGGTGGCAGGGGTGGGATAGCTAGATCACATATTAATTGGCTTGTAGTGGTGTGGATATTGAATTCCTGTAGCCCGTGTACAGTGGTCACTGAATGTGTTTGTACTCTCAATCAGGCATGCATAGAACATTCAGAGTTTCACATCACAATTGTTTTATTTGTTTTTGTTTATTAGCTTAGTCAGGGAGAGCAGCTAAGCATGTCAGCAGAGGAGTATGGCAAGCTGACAAAGAGCCAATTGGCTGAGATGTGCCAGGCTAAAGGACTGGTGCATGCCAACCTGACTAAGGCAGAAATTACTGTAGCTTTGGGCACAGCTGCATCACAAACCAGTGATCAGGAGGACAACCAGGCTGGCCTTGGAGATCTATAACTCTCAGAAAGTGGACAGCTCAACTTTTCCACAGAGGACTTAAAAATCCATCTGGAGTTAGAGACTTGAGCTGGAGGCCAAGCATTTGGAAACAGAAGCAGCAGAGAGAATGAGATGTCTAGAGACTGAATAAAATGAGAAACGGTGATGTCTAGAAGCTGAGGAGAAAGAGTGGCAGAGTCAACATGAAAAGGAGATGATGACTCTTCGCCAGAGTAATGGAGGTAATGGGGAAGAGAGTAACTGAACCCCAGAAGCAACAAAGGTCAGTAACTTTCTTCCACAATTTAGAAAGGGGGATAATTTTGATAGTTTCATTCATATGTTTGAAAGCGTATGTAAACAGTATAATGTTGACCAAGGGCTATGGGTACGGTTCCTGACCCCCTTACTCCATGGTAAATTTATAACTGCTATTTCTAAATTGTCGGATACTGATTGCTTAAATTATAATATTGTAAAAAAACTGTTTTTTAGAGTGCTTTAAGTTAACACCTGAAGCTTATAGGAAAAAGTTTTGTGAGTATAGACGCAAGGCAAATGAAAGTGAGTGTGAATATATTGCTGAACTAAGCACTTATTTTCATAGGTGAGTGAGTGGATGTCAGGTCACCAGTTCTGAAGTGCTGACAGACCTTTTTGTGAGGGAACAAGCCCTTAGCACTTTGCCTGAGGACATGAGAATCTGGTTAGCTGATAGACAATGCACTACTGCAGATGAGTTGGGGAAGAAGGGAGACCTATACCTAGCAAGCGGGGCATCCCTACACAGGAAAGGAACACCCAGTGCTGCTTATGGGTCTAAGGGAACCCATGGTGGACATCCCAGACTGCCCCAACAAATGTGCACCAGTAGCAGGGGAAGCCACTAGTCCAGGTACACATTCAGGACCAAGGGCTAAATCATTTTAAATCCAACCAGTGGGGCCATGTAGCATACAGATGTCCACAGAGGCAAGGTGGGAAACAAAAGGTGGGAAACTCAGTAAGTGGGAATGACAGAATGACAGCAATAAGTTGTCTCGAGACAACAAGGGTACCAAACTACCACAAGAGGTTATATCCTATCTTAGTGGATGGGAAAGAGGCCACTGCTAAGAGAGATGCAGCCTCTGATCTAACCATCGTGAAGCCTGCAATGGTTACAGAGGAGCACTACTTGCTTGGGAAGTCTACTTCATTCAGAGCTTTAGGAGGGACCCCATTCCAGATACCTTTGGCTAGAGTTCACCTTCACTGGGAAGGTGAAAAAGGAAGCCAGCAAGTAGGTGTGTTTGAG
This sequence comes from Protopterus annectens, assembly GCF_019279795.1. Taxonomy (NCBI): domain Eukaryota; kingdom Metazoa; phylum Chordata; order Ceratodontiformes; family Protopteridae; genus Protopterus; species Protopterus annectens. The sequence continues at coordinate 1,523,535,984 of NC_056725.1, read as the reverse complement.
GATATCCCTGCAGATGTCCTGATAGGGAATGATTTTGCTAATGCAGTACCTTGTGTGCATGCAGTTATATGCAGTCAGGCTTAGAGACAATCATGTGGGTCTGGTAGCCTGGGACAGACCCATACAGACCGTACACTTGCTGCCAGGACTCATGAGGTGGTTACTTCAGGGAGGGAGCTACCCTGTAGCAGTGAGACTGAAGGTGAGCCACAGCTGCTTGTGAGTACTGATGTTCCCTTGGACAGAGTGACTACAAGGGCAGAGGTGAGAAGTAGTACCCAGGCTGACAGTGAGGCACCGCTGTCAGAAAATACCAGACGTCCTGTGGAGGGGGAGCTGGGAAGGGTTACTAAGTGAGAGTTGAGACAGTCTCAGCTCTCAGACCCTACATTACAAGGCCTGAGGGAGGTAGCTAGTGAGGCACCTGATTCTCAAGGGAAGGGGAATCTGTATACTTGGACAAAGGATTACTGTATAGAGAGTGGACCCCTGAAGGAGGGCTAGATGGTGAGAGAATACAGCAGTTGGTAGTGCCTAGAGCCTACCATCTGGCACTTCTAGCCATAACCCATGATATTCCCTTTGCAGGTCATATGGGCATAAAATGTACAAAAAGATGTATTATGCAGAACTTTTACTGGCCTGAAATTTCCAGAGAAAAAGTATATCCTAGTGGTAGTAGATTATACTACCAGATACCCAGTGGATCTGTCCTCCATTGAGGCAGAAAAGGTGGCAAATGTTTTGTTAGAGATTTTCAACAGGGTAGGTTTCCCAAAAGAAATACTGACTGACAGAGGTGCCAATTTCATGTCAGACCTCATGGCTTGTCTGTGGAAGCACTGTGGGGTGAAGCACCTAAAGACCACCCCCTACCATCCCCAGACTAATGGTCTTGTTGAGAGGTTAAACTCTACACTCAAGTCCACACTACGGGCATTTGCAGACCAGTTTAAGAGGGAGTGGGACAAATATTTGCCCCATCTGTTGTTTGCTTACAGAGAGGTTCTCCAGAAAACAACAGGATTTTCACCCTTTAAGTTGCTGTATGGGCATATGGTGAGGGGACTTCTAGATTTGATTTGAGATGAGTGGGAGGGTGAGTGTGAATCTCACAAGGAGTCTGTTGTGGCATATGTCCTAAACCTCAGGACAAGGCTCAGGGAACTAATGGGCTTGGCCCAGGAAAACCTGTGAGAAGCTCAACAGCAGAAAAAGGTCTGGTGACAGGAATGCTCAAGCTAGAGAGTATGCTGTAGAGTAGCAGGTAATTGTTCTCATCATCATCCTATCAAACAAAACAAGCTGCAGGCAGCTTGGGAGGGACCCTACAAAGTGGTAAGGAAGGTCAGTGATGCTAACTACATGGTAGAACTGCTAGGTAGGAGGCAGGGGCACAAACTGTACCATGTTAACATGATGAAACCTTAGCATGATAGGGATGTCCTTGTGCTGAGTATTTGCAGTGTATGGCTGGAGGAGACTGTGGGGGATCTGGTGACTGATCTCCTCAGTGAGGCTCAGACTGACACCTCAGTGGAAGGGGTAGCAATGTTCCAGCAGCTATCCCCTATCCAGGTTCAAGAAATCTGAGCAGTGTTACAGGAGTTTGGGGGCATGTACACTGGGAAACCAGGGTGCACCCACCTGATGCAGCACCATGTAGATACAGGACCCAAAAGGCCTATTAAGCAGACCCCTTAGAGGGTGCCTGAGAGAGTCAAACAGACTCTGAAGGAGGAGGTACAGGTAATGTCAGAACTAGGGGTAATTCAGGAGTCCAGAAGTCCCTGGGCCTCCCCAGTGGTGCTTGTACGAAAGAAGGATGTAAGCACCAGGTTCTGTGTGGACTACAGGAAATTAAATAGTCACACAGAGTCAGATCCTTACCCCATGCCTAGGATAGATGAAGCCCTAGAGTAGCTGGGTGGGGCTAAGTATCTTACCACCACTGGTCTTACCAAGGGTTACTGACAGGTAAGAGAGTGGTAAGCCTTTGTGACTCCTTTTGGCTTGTATGAGTTCACAAAGATGCCCTTTGGGATGAAAAATGCCCTAGCAACTTTCCAGAGGCTGGTAGAGCATATCCTAGCAGGAACAGGAGATTTTGCTCTTGCTTACCTAGATGATATTGCCATCTACAGCCATTCCTGGCAAGAGAACCTTCAACAAGTCAGGGAGGTACTGGGCAGACTACAGAGGGCAGGGTTGACCATTAAGCCTAGCAAATGTCAGGTGGGTATGGCAGAGGTCTCCTACCTGGGACATAAAGTGGGGAGTGGTAAGATCAATCCAGAACCTGCCAAACTGGAAGCCATTCAGGCATGGCCTGCCCCTGTTATTAAAAACAGGTAAGGGGATTCTTAGGGACAGCAGACTACTACAGAAATGTTGTCCCCAATTATAGTACCATAGCTGCTCCCCTCACAGACCTGACAAGGAAAAACAGGCCAGGTAAGGTGGTGTGGACCCCTGCATGTGAGCATGCATTCCAGAAGCTTAAAGGAGCTTTGGGAGGACCTCCAGTGTTAGCCAGTCCAGACTACAGCAAAGAATTTGTTGTGCAGGTGGATGCTTCAAACCATGTGGAGAGGGTTGTAATTAGCCAGGTTTCCTCAGAAGAAGAAGAGCACCCAGTGGTATATCTCAGTCATAGGCTCCAACCCAAGGAGGAAAGCTATGCAGCTGTAGAAAAGGAATGCCTAGCCATAGTGTGGGCCCTGCAGAAACTTCACCCTTATCTGTATGGAAGGAAATTCACTGTAGTTACAGACCACAATCCCTCAACATGGCTACATCGAGCCAGCCAGCAAAATGCCAAGTTACTAAGATGGAGCCAAGGGTTGCAAGCATATGATATGACAGTGCAGCACCACAGCGGGGTTACCAATGCCAACCCAGATGGGCTCTCAAGACAGGGAATTATACTTTACTGTGTGTGTACTTGTCATCCTCCCAGTGTGTGTACGTCCCCTAGCTGTTGCCAGTGGTGAGGACTGAGGCTCCTTGATTACTGGGCCAGTGCAGGGGCATCACACCTTTATATATTATTTTAGTGTTTCACTCATTTTAAATAGTAGCCACGGTGGTGCAGAGGTAGCATTGTCACCTCACAGCAAGAGGTTCTCCTGGTCAATTCTCGGCTGGAGTGCCTTCTGTGTGGAGTCTGCATGTCCTCCCCACAGTCGAGTAGTGGCGTTTAAAATACATGCGTGAATGGGCGTGCCTTCGTTGAAGATTGGGTGTCGAGCTGGTACCTCGGCACCGTGAAAATCTACTGCCAATCATTAGCAGACCGGAGTTCCACTGTGGTGACCCCTAACTGGGAAAAGCCGAAGGAACAACAACTCATTTTAAATAGTACTGGGTACATTTTATATATTTGCACCTCTAAACTACTACAACCCATCTCCTGTACCAAAACTGAAACTTGAACTGCTTTTTGCTGAACAACTGCAAGATTCTTCCCACCCAGAAATTTGTTTTCCTCTCTTTTTCTTCTTGACTTTTCTCCTAATCTCTCCACCTTTTTCTTTGCTGGTGTCCAGGCAGTGTGGCTACTAGCCACTAGCTGAATTCCTCCTAAATTGGTAGGCTTTACTAACTTCCTTTTCTCATTTTCAATTTTCACACTGGAAAAGCTCTAATCAACCTGTTGGTCAGTGAGCAGCCATCTTCAGATTGATATTGGTCTTGAACCACCATTATAGTTTATTTCCTGGGATACTGGCAGTCAATATTGCAAAGACATTAACTAGTCTGACAGACTTAGGACAGTGTGGATTGGGGAGGATAGACAATTATAATGTAATTGCATCTAAACTATTTTAAGATGACAAGATGCAGACAGAAAATGGAAACCACTAGTGATTGTTAGCCTTAATGTGAAAAAGGCATTTGACAACGTTAGTTGGAATACTTGGAATTATTGATGGATAAATATGAGTTCCTAGAAATGCTGGCAATTTTAATATGGGCTATTTATAGTGACTTAGTGGAACTAACTGTTGGCTGTCATAAAAGGACAAGGCAGATATTACTATTGCCCATGCTCTTGTTTTTCTATATGTACAACTACTAACTATCCAAGTAAGGCATTCAGAAATTAGGGAGTATGAGCCATCAGAGAAATAGATCAAAATGGCATTACTTTATCTTAGTAATTCAGAACTACTGTTGAAATGCTACAAAATGTTCATGTCTTGATATGTTATAAAATTATTGAGGGGAAAGCAAATACTGTCTTGCCTCTCAACCTCTTAGCACAAGAAATCTGGACAAAGCCTGACATAATGGGGGCCAAAAGCCCAAAATAGGAACAGATTTTAAATATTGCTCTTATAAACTTAGAAAGTTGCTAGAATAACAGGAATTGTGTTATCATGCATTTTCTGAAGGATATGAAGTCTGAAACTCAACTGCATGTCATTATTTAGTGACTTTAATCCTTAGATCATCCTAGTGCTATGCCAAAAAAACAAAACTTTTATGAGGAACAGAAAAAAAAATATGAGGCAAAAACTGACTTTCTGAAAAAATCTCTACAGTTGAAAGGTATGAATACCCTTTCAGTTAGTCATTGGGCAGCATATACATTGATACAAATGTATCTATACTTCTGTGCGCATACAAAAGTAAAGCACTTAGTAATGGGCTAAGAGGGCAGGTGTCAAAAGCAATGAAGGAACCATGGGAAAAGGTGAAAAAGAATGCAGTGAATAAACTTTAGAGTATGGAGACTGATGACAATGAATCTGGATAATAAGGTATAAACAGCAAAAATGTTTATAGTCCCATTGCAACAATATGTAGCACAGGCTTTCTTGGCACCACTGGAAGATAAGTTAATTCTAACAATGAAAAAGAAGATTCAGGAGTTCATATGGGATAACAAACATCCTAGGCTGATTTGTGAAACTTAATAATATCAACTGAGACAGTAGGATTGGGTGCCTCAGACCCATAAAACTACTATAAGGCAATACACTTAAGACCATTTTATTTTATTTACTGTGAAAACTACAAGCAAAGATGGAATAAATGTACTTTCCCCTTTTGGAATAAATATAAAAAAGGATGAGAATAGATCTGCAGTGATCTGCAATGAGATCTTTGATTGGCATAGTAAAGTAAATATTAAAAGAAAAAATAATTAAAAGTTGTATGGAGGCAGGAAATCTTATCAATAGGTATAGGGACAAGAATCATTAAATGGAAGACAAATAGCAGCAGAGAGGGTGCAGAAGAAGGAACAGAGAGTAAAGATACTGGGGACAACTGAAAAACTGAAAAAGTTAACAGTATGAGAGGAAACAAAAGCACAGTTTGACTTTCAGCAAAGACATGTGCTGAGATATCAGGGTCTCCAAGCAGACCTAAAATAGATCAGAGCAAAAAGAGACAGAGTGCAAATGTAACCTCAAATCTGGTACATTTTCTGATAGACCCTGGAACAAAATAGGTCGAAATTAAGAACATATTAAGAAGAAAATGTAAAATGTTATAACAGGATAAGAAAGTTTATTTAGTCAAGATTAAATCAAATTGGAAAAGAAGAACTAGAGTTGATATAAGTTGGGAACAATGAACTGAAGTACATCTAGTGAATAAATATGTTACAAAATTTAGAAAGTTTAGAATTTTTGCCTGGGAATGTTTACATCATTATTTCTACACATCACGTAGATTGCAAAAAATGTTCCCACAGCTTAGCCCTTATTAGAGATGTATAGAACTGGGGACATATATTCTGGTCTTGGTCAGAACTAACAAACTTAAAAAAGGCTTACAACAATTGATAAACCATATATTTAATGGGCAAGTAGAAGTAACAAAGAATATTTTATGTTGTTATGAGTGAGAGTCAGATGGGCCAAAGTATTGGAAAGCATTATTTAAAAAGCAGTAACAAAGAAGTGAAGAATGAAAAGAGAAGCAATCTGTAATGAAGTCATAGCGATGGTGAATGAAATGATGAAAACAAAAGAGTCTGGATCAAAATCAGGAAAGTCATACATCAAGTTACAGTTTCTATGGCTGCATTATAAAGAAAAGGAGAGTGAATAAAAGAACTATCAGAGTGAAAAAGTTACCAATCAACAGGTGAATATAAAGAATGTATTGTTAATAAAGCTATATAATAAAAAGGAACTTTAAAGTATGTGAATGTAAAGAATGTATCTTTAATAAAGACATAAAATAGAAAGAAAGTTTGAAGTATGTTTATTATGAGAAAAGAAAATTACTATAATGGTGAGAAAAAAATATTATCCTAAGAAAAACAGGAAACACTGTAATTTGGATATAGTTTGCAAATCTGTTCTGATGATCATTAAATATGTTGAACATGCTGTTATTGAAAAAAATTATTAAAAAACAGAAAAGAGCCCTATAGTTACTTCGTTGATGCTTACTACCCCACATTCATAGGTTCATAGGTTGATACTAGGCTATCTGCCCTAGGGCATTTATAAGCCTAACCAGAGTGTGTTTAGCTTTCGCCACCCTTTTAGATTAGTTGACTGTGCCTCTGTATAGTAGGTCACAAAAGATAGCCCTTTTAAGGTTAGTTTACTGTGCCTCTGTCTAGTACGGACACAGAAGAGATCCCAGGGGTAAACCTACGATCGCCCATCTACTCATCAAGATTTCTCTTGAAGAGGGCCATTGAGGGGCTCTGCCTAACATGGATTGGGATTTTGTTCCAGAGTTAGGGGAGCCTCTGGGATATGAATCTGTCCCTCCAGCATGTCCTATTTATTTCTGTGCTGAGGTTTAAGTCCCTGGAGCATGTAGCTCTAAGGAATTTGAATTTCCTGGATTCCTGGATTCACTACATACATTATGAGTACAGTTGTATTCCACAAATACATTTACTTCTGTTTGCAAGTAAATTAATAAGCCACAGTGTAGCCTTATCTCCAGTCATTATATCACTTTCTTATACTTTTTCACAAACACCTTATTCCATTAATGCTTGGGTATGACTCACTACCTTCATAATAACACAGAATGTGTCACCACACTAGGTGGAAGCTCTTAGGGTGAAGAAAAAGCCCCAAGATGCTTAGCATGGAATGAGTTGCCATTGAAGAGGGAGAGGTAGGTAATGGTTATATAATTAGGAACAAGCATTGATGCACTGCTTTGGCCCTGGTTTGGGGGAAAGCCAGATTTTTTCCTGGTCAAGGAACAGCCTCCCCCCCCCCCCCCAGCTAACATGTAGATGGGGACAGCAGTAGGAGAAGCCAAAAAATCTGCTCTTTTACTTCAAAAAAGATCTCCCAAACACATACAGACTTTCCATATCAGTCCTTATCCAGTCAAGGAACTCCATACTCAGATGGTCTCTGTACATGTTTTGGAGTATTCATACTTAATCATATATGCAATGTATTTAACCGGTGACTCATACAAAGGACACTTTCAGATATTTGTAAAAAAAATAATTAACATTCCCATAAAAAATGCTAGGCTATCTGCCTTATCAGACTTCTGCCCAATCTCATTCTTGACTCATTTAGGTAAAGCATTTGAAAAAGCTGTATACAGCCAACTTACTAATTTCCTGTAATGATATAACATTATTTCATCACACTAATATGGATTCATACACACACTCCTGTTGATGTTGCACTTAAAAACAAAGGGACATATTATAGGTGCCTGTTTGTGGATTTCACCAAACCCTTTGAGTGAGCCAACCATAACATACGTTCTAACCCTCTCAAATGATCTAATTTTATTTCCTCCATTTTGCATAGATTCTTGAGCTACGTCACAAGCAAAAATTTTACAGTTAAAGGCAATAACACCTTATCAGTGCCACAGAAAATCATTAAAGCTTTAATTTTCTGGTTATCACTCATCTCCAATTTTCAGTACATTCATTAATTAACATTGTCTTCTACAAATCAGCTCTTAATCACAAAGTATTAGTAGATAAACTCTAACACATTCTCTGGATGTGCCTCCATGAAAAACATCAGTGACCTCCAACAAAATGTCACTTCATCTTTTTCCTCACCTAAAACAAAATACCACTGTATCACTCTCTAATGAGCCAGGTGGCTTCCTGTAAAAAGAATTTGCTGAATTTCTTTTACTCTGCCTTAACCAAAAAACACTATACAGTGATAATATTTATTCAATCTTCCACAGACTGGCTGTAAATAATACTCCATATCAAGCTTTCCCTGGGCCAATAGTGTCTTGGTCCTTTTCAGAACTGCAAACTCTTTTCATCTACCAACCATGCATTCTCAGTCCTTGGACCTAATTTATGGACACACTCTCAAGTGAAATCAGTAACACTTTTATACACCCTGAAGTTAGAGGACAAGTATTTCAACTCCTGAAAAGGCAGTAATTTAAAACATCATATAACAGAGTCATTGGCCTAATACATTTTCTGCAACCCCTCCCCTCACCTATTACACTTAACTTCTTCTATAGTGTATCCTCCTTTTCTGTTGCTAATCATTTACCTTTTGGAAATATTTACATATTTATAAATTTCTCTTCTACTTTATCTTTACTAGTCTACATGCTCCGTAATGAAAAAATATCTGCTGCAATGTATACAGCATCTCTACAGGGTTTTTTCTAATTCTGATTTGAACATGTATATACATACCTCTGAACTCTTCAGATTTTCACAGAATGTCCAGATTTTTACCTCATATTTTGGTCTGTTCCTTTTAAACGTTGTGGTTTTGTGGCATCATTGAGAACTGATGTCACTGAATAATAAGAGATATTTGAGTTTTAGCCTTGATGTCTTTCTAAAAGTATATGTGAAGGCAAATCTTGTTATTCTAGCAATTTTCTAATTTTATAAGAGAAATAATTTAAATATGTCTCTATTTTGAGGACTTTGTCCCCCCATTATTTTTGGTTCTGTCCGGATTTCTTTTTCTTTTAAACAAGAAATATCTTTATTAAATTATCATGTATGACATAAGCAACCTTACATTTATATAAATGAAAATAAACCATGTTGAGACAATCCCAGTTGCAAACATTATACATCACAAACCATGCCGACACAACTGTAGCTGCAAACCTCTGTCCAGATTTCTTGTGCTAAAAGGTTGAGAACTGTATGCATGTATGCATGTATGTATGTATATAATGTATATGTTTTGATGTGTTTAATGTTATGGCACTTTAATGGTAATCCTCTGTACCTTTGTTGAAACTGTTTCCTGTATTACTTTTGAAATGTTTTTTCTGTCTTGCTTTATTTCTGTTCTAACTTCCAGGCTGTGGCTACAATTAATTCATTTAGGTCAGTCCACTACCCTGCTAACAAATTAAATGAATGAATATATATGGTTGTTAAAGTTGTAACCTTGTTTACTAAATTTTTGCCGTATAAGCTATATATCCTGCATACATAGCACCTTAATCTGGTAAGTAGGCAAGTAAATAAAAAATAAATTAATAAATAACTGCATCTATGCAGAAGTGCAGAAACTGACCACTCGATACTACATTTTTATTGTAATGTGCTGGAAATAAATAAATTAAATAAATACATATTTGCAGAATACTGGAAATAATTTATATATATATATATATATATATATATATATATATATATATATATATATATATATATATATATATATATATATATATATATATATACATATACTATCAGGAAGCATATTGCATTGCAGTGACATCTAGGGGACTGATAAGGAGAACTTGGACTGTATAAATCAAATGAATGAAATAGATCTTACAAATAATGATGAGAATTGCTTCCATTGATTTACTGTTTTTTATGACTTGCACCCAAAATATCTCAGTCAGTGTATTTATTTTTATGCTGATAGCTTGTTTTTTATGAACTGCACTGAAAGAGATGCAACTTTGAAGTAATGAAGAAAACTGCTTCATGTGATATACATTTTATGACTTGAATCTAAAATGTCTTTAGTTACTGATTTTTAATACATTGCATGTAAAAAGTATATGTTCCAGTTGCATGTATGTGTTTTAATGTATTTATTGGTTTATTTACTTATTTATTTATTTATTTATTTTACATTTGTTGACCTGAGTAGACCACCAGTCACACAGTCCCATTTTCAGACTTGGTTCAAGAGAAATACTCAAGATAAAAAGGGATACAATGAAATGTAAATATGGATACAGATTCAAAGGCTCAGAGTATATACGCAAAAGATGTTAGGGTACTGTAGTAACATACATTAGTAATAGTAAACGTGAACAATGCACAACCATTGTATGTGAAGAACACATACACAAATATGTATAAAGCACTGATGGAGGCAACAATGGTTAGAGAAATTCTACACTTATTGGATTTAGACATAGTCGATGATGGATTATATAACTTTACCTTTTAGGAAGCATTTGTACTTGGCTTCTTAAAACAAATGTTTTCTTTTTCAAGCTTTGTCTGAATTATGTGAAGGTGCTGGCTTCTCACAGTATTGCAGGTAGGGATTGTCTGGTTTGTGGGGCTAGTATAGAAAAGCAGTGGTTGGTAATGTGTAATTCATTCCTGTGGGAGTGTGGGTTATTAGTGTTGGGATAGTTTAAGAGAAACCTCTGAGGGTGTAGTGAGTGTTCTCTTTTTTTAAGTCTGCTTGCAAAAGAAGGAAAGAAGTTTTGTTTAAGCAGTTTATATAGTATAAATGCAAGACGAGGGAGCTTCTTTGTTTGATGAGAAGCCAGTGGACCTTCTGACGTACAGAGCAGTGACTGTGCAATAAATTATCGTTTTTTCCAATGCACAAATATGTGAACTGATTCAATTGATTTACTGGTTTCTTTACAAGTTGTTATAATATTTTAGAAGTTGCTATTGTTCAAATGCAAATATTTGATTCACTGCTCTCTCAACCTGTACTAGATGGGGACATATGCACACACACAGTTCTTCCATGCCTACGGGTGACACTACACAGATCAGCCATGTATAAAAGGAGGACTTGTTAAAGTATGTCTTATGGGATAATTTACAAAAAGATTTTTTGTTATATTCCTCCCTTGACCCTGTATAGCCTCAGGCTATACCTCAGGTCCCTAGACTTGCCAAGCCTCACATCTCACCCACTGCTTCTTGCTAAGAATATGGACATGATTTTTCACTAAATGGGCTCTTGACTTCTTCAAAAGAAGACCTTACAGTGACACATGTTTTGGCTCAGGCAGCTGGAAATTCCAACCAGAGATGTAAATGTGGAAATGAAAGCCATAATTTGTATGGTCCTTAAATGGGGGCTGCATTTAGTACAAAGATGACAAATGTTATCATTGTCCTCTTGTATTAACTTGAGATATCCTGCAAGGCTCCTAGTCTTCACCACAGGTCCTCCAAATACTGGGTTCCCCTGTCACAGAAAAGCTGGCTGTTTGCCACTCCATTGTATCCTCTCAGCTAATCATACCAACAACTCGAGTATGTTCCAAAACTTGGACTTTTGGCAACAGAGATGGAGGCAATGCCTCTACACCACTGAGTGGCTCCATTTACTAAAACAAGTTTTGTAAGTAGTGTTTTGGAAAGTAAGGCTTATGGATCCCAAATCCACATGCCACTATACAAATTCATATGCAGGAGGCATGTGGCAGATATGCAGCACTACATTGGATACTGACTAATACAAGTCTCATCCAAATAAGCTGTAGACTCACTGTCAGCTCTAGAACAGGGTTGTAATCAATGAGTCTTCAGAATTTCACTTACCTCATTCTGAGTCTAGTGTCGTCTTGTGCCAGCTTGTCAAAAGTAACTATGACTTAAGCATTCTTCACTTAAAGCACTTCTCAGGAGAAGCTACTGATATCTTTGTACTGACAGAACCTATTGCCTGTATATATACTATTTGCCATCAATCACACTGCTAATGTGATGGAAAGACCCGATTTACTGATAAATCTTTTAAAACAATCCAGCCAACATTATGTTATGTTATGACAGCTAATAGTCAAACTATGTCTCTTTTCAGAACATTGGGTAACCACAGCCACACCTATGCTGTGGGAATACCCATTTCAAAAAAACAAATGAAAACTATTCACTTTCAAAATGTTTGATTTAGTATATGTAAATATATAAATATTATTATATATTATATATAAATATAAAATATGTCATCTAGACATCAGATAATATTTCCAGTAACTTATAGGTGGGCCCCTTTGACTCCTTGGAAAGATGACCTTACAGTAATGCATGATGTAACTTTGTATTTGCAGTTTTGTACTTTGTTTAAATATGTTGTATTTTTGCCAGAGGTCCAGGTTGAGGATGAAAAGGATCCATGAAATAAATAGCCCAATTATCCAGTTACCAAACTTTAAAATAAAATAAATAAATAAAACTTTCCCTGTCAGAATTCCTAAAGTCCAAATAATAGTCACAGGCAAACAGAAAGAAAAGGACAGCAGCAGCAGCTCTGGTGATGCACAAGTAGGTGGTTAGACAGATTGTTTTTTGAAAATTTAAATGACAGTCTTAGACTACAAGAAGGGAAAGGAACAGTGCTAGTTCTGATGCAGTATATTCCACAGAGGTGAAAGGCACTTCAAATAAAAACAGAAACTCTCCTTTTCAAACAAGCTGCAGAATGTTCATGATGATGTAGTGCAGTTTCTGAAAATATGGAAAAAAAACAACCATACACAACTTCAGATTAAAAGAAAGTCCTAAATTCTACACATCTGAGGAAAACCACAACTATTTAAATGTTAAAATCCAAGACAATAAGGATCATCTGACAGGCAGTATCACTTGGATGCCCAGTACAACTAGCTTCACTAACAGCAGAAACAAGAAATTAAGTACCCTTATATTTACCCATTATGACAGAAATATTTAATGTTATGTTGTCTTATCTCGCCTTCATTCTTGATGGTTGGGTTTGGACTTGGCTGTATACTAAAGCTCGAAAGGCTTCACTGGCTCGGGGGTACATACTATCCCAAGATGCCTAGCGAATGTTACCCAGATCCCGTTTACCACTTGAAGCTTCAGAATTGCTTTTTCTCTGGCTCAGGCTAAGTGGATTTTTTCTTAAACCATTTTGTGTAATTGTTAACTGATTTTTTGGTAGTAAAATAATCTCCTTGATTGCCATATCTTGAGTGTTCCCTTTTTCTTGTTAAGGTCCTTTCTGGTCTGTTTTTGTATGGGCCTTTGTTTTCTCTCAGGCCTCTATTTAGTTCTGCCAATCCTTTAGGAATCCATTTAAGTTAGAGGATTCCCCTTTTTTTCTCACCTTAGCCCATTTTAGTTAGAGGCCTCTCCCTTTATTCCTTTCACCGTGTAAATTAGAGGTGTCTTCTCAGGTTAGAGGAGTGCATTGTTTAAGTTAGAGATCATCCTCTAACTTTTCTTTCCTCTTACCACTCCAAAAAAAAAAGACCTTGTTGTCTCTCCTTATAGAGTAGTTTTTTTTTTTTTGAAGTCTGCACTTGTGTAAAACTTTTGCTAACTTGGTGTCATTCACTTCTAATTTTGAATCTTGACTAATAGTGACAGGATGTCTAAAGAGACCAAACAGTCTGGATTTAAAAAGTGTGATTTTTGCACACAGAAAATGTCAATCACTGATGGTGACACTAGTTGTGTTTATTGCTTAGGCGCCGTCCACCTGCAGGATTCCTGTTCTATTTGCCATGCAGGAATGGAAGAATAAGCTAATTCTTCAGAGTTTGCTAAAGGGGCCTTTTGTTTTGGTGGTTGAAGGGACTCAGGCTTCCAAACCTTCAGACAAATCCCCTAAAACTTCTTTGGCTCCATCTTCCTAGCCATCGAAGAGAACTGACAAATTGAGCTCTTTGGATCCGAAACCTGTCAGTTCCGAGAATGAAAGGTCTACTATGGTTTCACCTGCAGTTTTGGAACTGTCTAGTAGTCGAAAAAGGAGTCGGTCACTGTCCTTAGATCCGATTCGTTTGGTGCTGGAGTCTCCTCTATTGCAATCAGTGGTAGGTAGCCACAAGTCCTCCCATTCCTCTCGATCATCCAGGAGCCTTTCAAATGATGATGTGGAGCAGGTGGTTAGAAGGTTGCTTTGTACACTGGCCCTGGCAAAAATTCTCACCAGCCTAGCCCAGATGGTTATGGAGCCGACTTCAGTACTTTCTTTACCTTTGGTTCCTCCTCCAATTCAATCAAGTTCAGAGCCAGAGTGCCTGGAAGTCCTAATCGTGGAAATGTCAGACCCGAAATCCATTCCTGGAGTTTTGGCGCTGATCTCTGCTCCAACCACTTCCATGTTGTTATCCATCAAGGGGGTCTGGGGACTGAAACTCCCTCATCTTTTACGGGGGGAGAGTCGAACCGGACCCTTGTCGGATCTGACTCTCCCACTTGGGGCTTTGGCAGAGGTGAGTTTGGAGCCCACATCAGCCTCAGAGCCATCCTCCTTGGCATGGGGGAGATCTCCCAGTTCCTCAGAGCCAGAGGCTGTCTTGGCCCAGGGTCGGGGTGCCTTTCAGGTGATGAGAAGCGTGCTTTCCTCTGAGACTGCTCCACCCTTGGCTCTAGCTATTCTTCCCCCCATAGGGCCAGTGTCATACTCTACACCATCCATCTAGCCCCAGTGTAGAGAACCAATGCCCCTGGATGCCCAAATGGACAAAACCCTCTCTTCTGAAACTTCCCTGGAACTTCCCCCCAAGGAGGTCCCTTGGAAGAGAACGTGTAAGAGGAAACACATAGACTCCCCTGAGTCTGTCACATCTGATACCGACTTAGAGGATTCAGAAGGGTCCCCATGGTCACCCTCTGAGGATGTCTCCTTTTCAGACATCTTAGAGATCCTGAAACAGAGAGGTGGCTGGAAAACTCTCTCCCCTTCTAAAGATGAGTCGGTGTACCTGGAGGCATTTGGTTCTCGACCTTCGACCTCTTGGGTGTCTCTGCCTTTTGCTCAGCTCCTGGGTGTAGTCAGTTGAAATGCATGGAGCTCTCTGGAGTCAGTGGAGCTGGTTCCAAGGAAGCCCAACAAATTCATTACAGCCCCCGGAAGACAGACAGTTTTTGACCAAAGGTGTCCCAGTAGATGCTATGGTGGTGGCGGTGGCCACCAAGAAGGAATTAGCTGAAACTTCTGCATCTGTCTATCCACCGAATAAGGTGTCTTGAACGATGGACAGATCTGGGAAGATTTACCCTCAGGTCGCTGAATTATTCATCCCATTTTACTCATCTTCAGAGGGATCTCCTCAAAGAGCTAGGAGATACCCTCCAAGGTGCTACAGCTGTGGGGGTATCTGACAAGATAAGCTCTTAGCTTGTGACCTTAACCTCTATAACTAACGCCTCCAAGCACCTCATTTCTTATGCAGCTGATGGAGTGAGCAGGGCAGCAGGCACAGGAATAGCTCTAAGGAGACATTCCTGGATACGTCTTTATGAGTTTGCTGAACCCTTCAAATCTTCCTTTATTGATGCCCCATTTGACAGCTCATCCTTGTTCAAGCCAAAAGTGAAGGAGACTCTCACTAGGAGCGAGCATGACGGCAAAACTTTGTCTGCCGTGGGAGTACGTTTCTCCGTCCCTACTAGACCTTATACTAAAGGTCAGAAGGGTGGGAAAATGTGGTTCCGGAAATCCAAAGGAGCCTCTCCAGATGCTCATGGTGAATTTCCCCCCAGGGGCAGAGGGGGAAATAATGGAAGATGCCACCCTCACAGCAGAGGGGGAGGGTCTGCAGAATCAGGGTGACAGAGATATTTTCTCGGGTAGACCCTTCCAGCGCTCCTGAAAGGAGGCCCACCTATCCACCTCTGGAGGCATTCAGGGGGAGATTATCACTGTACCCAAAAGCCTGGCTAAACATGACTCACGACAAATGGGGAAAGTCCATCATATCCAGGGGATACAACATTGTTTTTGCTCTTCCACCTCTTCTATCAAAGACCATCCCAGACATACCACCTGGTCAAAGGGATCAAAGCAACCCTAGAAATTCAAAGTTTGCTAGAAAAATAGAGTCATCCAAGAAGTCTTTGCAGACCAGATTGGATCCAGAATTTACTCAAAGTTCTTTTTAGTTCCAAAAAAGACAGGGGACTGGAGACCAATTTTGGATCTCATCAAACTGAACAAGTCGATAAAGAAAACAAAGTTCTACATGGTAACACTGCAGTCTATACTTCCCTTTCTGGGACAAGACAATTGGATGTGCTCCATAGATCTTCAGGATGCGTACTACCATATAAAGATGGACAGGCGATCCAGAAGATATCTATGCTTCTGGCTAGGAGCCAGTCATTGCCAATTCTGAGCTCTGCCCTTTGGCCTCACTACAGCCCCCAGAGTGTTTACCAAATCCATGGTAGTAGTTACGGCTCACCTGAGGCGTCAAGGATTCCAGGTGTTTCCATACTTAGATGACAGGCTCCTGACCGCCAATACTGAGCATCTACTAACAAAGACAAGAGACACCACCATTCATCTCTGCTCAGAGCTGGGCATTACTATAAACCTAGAAAAATCTGCCTTGTTGCCATCACAGTATATTACCTTCATAGGGGCAGACTTGAACACAAAAGACATGGTGGCAAAACTGCCTTACGAAAGAGTTCAAATGCTATGCCATTAGGTGTCAATATTGCTCAAGAAGAAAAAGTGCAAGCAAAATTTGTCCTCAAGGTTCTGGGTTCAATGGCAGCTGCAATAACACTAGTCCCACTGGCAGGCCTACACATGAGAATATTACAGTGGCTACTTTTCACTCAGTGGTCCATGCAGGAGTTGCCCATGATACAAAAGATTCTCATTATGAACACATGCAAGAGGGACTTACAATGGTGACTTCAGTCCATGCAGGTAATGATAGGCACACTATTCATTCTTCCCCAACCTGTAGCTACAGTAACCATGGATGCTTCCCGGATAGGGTGGGGGGCATTATCTGGGACAGACTATCCAAAGGACTTGGAAAGAACAGGAATACCACTTGCACATTAATGTCTTGGAGATGAGGGCAGTCCTCCTGGCATTGCAAGCATTCCAGAGCTCTCTTCCAGCAGGTACGATTGCAATTGAAACAGACAATATGCCCGTGGAGTGGTACATCAACAAACAAGGTGGAACCAGATCCTACCCCCTCCTTCGAGAGGCTCAGAGAGTTTGGCAAATGAGCAATTTCTTCTCAGTGTTTTCTAACTGCAATGCATATCCCAGGGAAATCCAGTGTGATAGCGGACAGGCTAAGCAGGGCAATTCTTATGCCTCATGAGTGGTCCCTGAGACAGGAAACTGCAAACTGAATTTTTTGCAAATGGGGCCAGCCTTGCTGCGATCTCTTTGCAACATCCATCAACTCCAAATGCAGCAGACACTTTGCCCTAACCCCCCTCTGGAGGGAGTCACCCAGGGATGTACTTCTTCACGATTGGCCTCCGGGACTTCTATATATATTCCCAAAGTTCTCCAGAAAGCCAGATTGTTGAGTTGCAAACTGATTCTCATTGCTCCTTACTGGCCTCATCAGATATGGTTCCCCTTTCTATGGCCCCATCTTCGGAAGAGCCTTGGATCCTGGACCCACTGCCAGATCTTCTGACTCATCAGTCAGGAACGCTTCACCCCTCTCTTCAAAGCCTCAAGCTGACAGCTTGGTTACTCCACTTCCCATCTTAGCCAGGCTTCCAGAGCTATCCCCAGCAGTGTGGCACATTCTGGTTTTGTCGCATAAGAGTACAAGTAGGAAATGTTATGCATACAAATGGAAGAGGTTTTCTTGTTGGGCTGACAAGAACCATACAGACCATTTTACAGCCCCTATATTAGCAATTCTGGAATTTTTAACAGAAACCTTTAATCAAAGTGCAGTGGCAGCCACAGTACGAGTACAACTAGTTGCTATATTAAACTACCACGTAGAAGACATGGGATCTAACATAATGTCCCACAGATTATGCAAAGCCTTTCTGAGGGGTACATTCCTTTTAAGACCTCTCATAAGAGAACCACTACCTCTTTGGGATCTAAATTTGGTGTTATCCTCCTTAATTCTTCCTCCATTCGAACCAGCCTCCTCTTGTCCACTAAAATTCTTATCCTGGAAGACAATCTTTTTGACAGCCATTACTTCCACTAGGAGCGTTTCAGAACTGCAAGCTCTGTCTGTTCGTCCCCCCTATCTGATTTTCCACAACAACAGAGTGTCACTCAGGACAAATCCTTCTCTTCTGCTAAAAGTTTGTTCTGAGGCCAATTTAAATCAGTCTGTTGAGCTACCGGTGTTTTTCCCCAATTATGGCAACAAGGCAGAATATGAGCTTCACCAATTAGATGTACATAGGCAGTTATGTTTTTGCTTACATAGGACAAAGGATTTTAGAAAATCTGACCAACTGTTTCATTCTCAGAAAACAGAAAAGGAAGTTCAGTTTCAAAAGTCACCTTATCAAAATGGCTTACAGACACCATTACTTATGTCTATAACTCTCAGAATAAAGAGCTGCTGGGGAAAGTTAAAGGGCATTCAGCTAGAGCTATGGCAACTTCCACTGCCTTTCAAGCTAGGCTCCCTTTGGATTCAATTTGTGCTGCAGCCACATGGGTTAACCCTCATACCTTTATCACTCATTACAAAGTAGGTGTGGCCTCCCGGAACAGGGCATCCTTTGGTTCCACTGTTTTGCAGAGGTTATTCCCTTGAGCCACCTAAGTAAGAAGGTGCTGGGGATGCTATCCCAACCATCAAGAATGAAGGCAAGAGAGGACAACATAATATAAAGCAGGTATGTACTCACCATAACATTCCATGTTTGTTATCCATAATCTCGCCTTCATTCTTGCATTCCACCCTCCTTCCCCCTTCCTGGAGGATCGAGAGGAATTTTTCTAAAATTGGCTGTAAGTTCCTGATTCCCTTCATGCCTTAGGAATTATATGCAGAGGATCTGTTGTATTAGTTGTATTGGGTTGCATAGTCTAGTGATTAGTTGTCTCAAACGAGATCTGGGTAACAGTTGCTAGGCATCTTGGGATAGTATGTAGCCTTGAGCCAGTGAAAGCTCTTGAGCTTTAGTATACTGCCGAGTCAGAACCGATGCTCGGTTCCGATCCCAATCATCAAGAATGAAGTTGAGGTTATGGACAGCAAACATGGAACGTTATGGTGAGTACAGAACTTCTTTTTTGTGTTTCGACGTAGAAAGAGATGGCCCTGTGCCCCGAAATGTAATTTATGATTACAGTGCAAACAAAAGTGGCAGAAGACTTGTTTTATTTACAAGAAGAAAGTTATTTATCAGGTTTAGATATTGTTAATAAGTAAAATATATCTGCATTTTTATTTACTTACTCTGCTTGCTGCACATCTGTTGGGCTGCTCTATTCTCTTCAGACATTGTTACAAACCACTGTATACAACAAATCATTTACTCACTATCGTTGCTGTATTCCTTTGGAAATGCACCTTTCTAAGAATAAAATCCCATGACTTTCCAGGTAGAACATGCTCCAGATTGTTGACCAGATGCTCGCTGAAACATCATTATTTAATGTAGCTCTCAAGCTTCCATCTCCAAAATGAGGAACACTCATACCACTCAACCTCTTAGAGCAAGAAATCTGGACAAAGCAATAAATAAAAGTGAGACAAAGCCTCAAAAATAGGGACACTTTTTAGATATTGCTCTTACAAACTTAGAAAGTTGATAGAAAAACAGGTTTTGCATTAGCAATTAGCATGAATTTTCTGAAGTGTAGGAAGTCTGAAACGCAAATGTTTTAATGTTTGTCATTATTTTCCAACTTCAGTCTTTAATGATTTGCCACTAGTTTGCCAGAAAAATCACAATTTTATGAAAAATAGACCAAAAATATGGGGCAAAAACCTGGGCATTCAGCGAAAATCTGTAAAGTTTAGAGGTATGGGAACACTGGCTATCATAATGTGAAGCAAATGGGCAGAACATTGAACACATACTAACGGTATACTAACAGCTTCGACTAGGAAACTCATATAATGGTTAAGATATGCTAGTTTTACTTACAAAAAATATATTTGTAATGAATTAAAATGAGTCAGCTCTATTTACCATGAATATCAGTTAAAAAAATCTAACACTGAATGTGTGCTAGACCCTTTCAAGGTGGAACTTGGAGGAACACGAACTTTTTAAGACTCCGGATGAGGTACGTTCCTCATAATAAGGTACACTTGAGAGTTATGGTCTCCGATCTTGCTTTAAAATGTTGTCTGTCCGACACACACGCACATGCACTGTGGTCGTTTCAGACCTCTCAACCAGTTGGGGACAAATTTCAACAGAATCAGGGACAAGTCAAGAAAAAATCAGGGACAATCAGAGACACTTTTAAAATATTAGTGCTATTAACTTGAAACATTGTCAGAATCAGAGCATTAACATACCTCTCAACTCTACAGATTTTTGCAGAATGTACAGATTTTTGCCTCATATTTTTGGTGTGTTTCTCCTAAAATCTGTACCTTTCTGGCAAATAGCTGAGGATTGAAGTCATTAAATAATGACAAACATTTGAGTTTAAGACACCACATCCTTCAGAAAATTCATGCTAATGCAAAACTTATTATTCTATCAACTTTCTAAGTTTGTAAGAGCAATATTTAAAATCTGTCCCTATTTGTCCCCCCATTATTTTAGGCTTTGTCCAGATTTGTTGTCCTAAGAAGTTGAGAGGTGTAATACACATTTTCTGAAGCAAAAGAAGTTTATAACTCTTAATTATTCTCATTATTCATTAAGTGTAATTCACCACCTTTCCTCCAAAAGTCACTAGTTTTAGGAGTTATTAAGAGGGACAGAGTTAAAATTTGAGTCAAAATCAGGGACGTCCCTGAAAATGAGGGACAGTTGAGAGGTATGTTTGCAAAAGGGTATTGGACAGTGGTCAGCAAATATGATACTCATTAAAGCTATTGATTTATTTTATTTCTGTGCTGGGGATTTTTTTAACCTTAAATAATGCATACTAATTAAACTCTTCGTGTTTTAAAGTTAGTAGCATGATTTTTAAACAGCGTTACTGCTTTGAGCCATTTGCCCCTGATTTTGTAAGTAAGGGATAACAGTTTCCTTTATGTTCAGGATGCAAACACAACTTGCCATGATTTTTTTACTGAAAACAATCCCAAAACTAAGTAAGTGACGCGCTGACTGGAGATCTTAAAATAAATACCTTGCGCTGATTAACCAAGATAAGAAGCTCCACTTTTTTTAATAGTAAAGTAAGCAATGTTCACAGTTGCGGGGAAGGTGGCGTTGTATGCTAACCACAGCACCCAACATGCCCCCGATATTGCCAGAAGGTGGCGCATTAATGTGTTGCCTTTTGTAACTCTGCCAGTATTGAGGCTCAGAAATAAACCTACGGAAGGTATAAAGCTTTTCTGACCACCACTTTTAAATATTAGCGTTTTTTTTAATGGTTGTTGAGTGTAGTATCTTTTTTATGGGCTAAATTGGATTGTATGCTTATTCACAGGAGTACATGAATTGGTGGCTAAAGGAATCATCTAGGAGGTAAGTTGTAAAATGGCGGCTAGGCTTCTGGAAGTTTGGAGTGTTATTTTGGTGTCCCTGCTGTAGCTTTCAATATACTCTTCCTAGTAGCGTGTTGAGGGCAAGATGAAGGACGTAGTAGCAGAAATATGTTGTGTTTATTTTGTTTGGAGAGTGTGGGGCGCTGAATTGTTGTTGGTGAAATCGATCAGGTGGCCTGCGTTTGTGCTGACTTTTTTTTTTCTGAAGCCCAGTGACCTTATTCGCTAAACGTTGTCGCTATGTTGTGAACCAAGATGGAGTATATTGGCTGCTGATTGTGTACTTTTTTAGTGGAAGCTAGTGTTTTTTGTACTTTCACAGAATAGTTGCATTTTTTTAGTGGTGTACTTCTCTGTGGTAGTTAATGGGGCAGCTGTGTTTTGCGGGCCTTGTGTTGTCTAGTATTTTGACAGCACAGGACTTTAATGGGGAATCGGGTAGAAATGGTTTAATATTGAGAAACTGTACAGTGGAAGGTAATAATAGCTTTATTTTGCGGCGCTGAAGCAGACAAAGCAATTGCTAGGTGCTTCTTACTAGTAAAATATGTTGTCTTTTTAGTTAATCTTTATGATGTTTTAAGCCGGATGTAGGATAACAAAGCGGTTAGGAATTTGTACTTGTTAGGCCTTTGCTTGCACTGTTTACACTTGTATTTAGTGCAAATACACCTGTTTCGCCCTCTTTGAATTGAATAAGGCAACACTTTGGTATTGCGGGAAATAAAGTTGCAAAGCTCTGTGTCTTGGCTAGAAGTTTAACTTTATATTTGGCGCCAACTTATAATGGTTATATTGCTAGGTTATTTCTTTTAAGGCTTGGTGTGTGTGTAGCGGTTTTATTCTCTAAACATTCTGTGCCCATGAGGTGCTACCGCAAAGTAGTATTTTAGTGCAACAGTTGCAATGTGTTGGTAAATTTTGTGTTTACGCTGCTTATTTGCAGTTTTGGTCTCTCTTTTTCTCTGTCGAATGCAGTGAGTCCTTGTGTAGCTGTATGTGGGGTGGTGGTGGTAGGGTCCCTGTAAATTTTTGAGGTCTTGCAGCCTAATATTGATTCATTAGGAAACGCGTTTTGGTACTGAGGCAAAAGGCTTACTGACGTTTAGCTGATTAGCTACAAATAGACAGACTGTGTGAAGTCCCTATTTCATTTCCGAGGTCCTTTTATAGTTTAGCCACACCCAGAATGAGAGGGGGGGTCATAGCCCCCTTACGTTTTCTGAGTTATTTTTATTTAATATTTACTAAGGGTAAAGGGTTAGAGGAACTTTCCCCATGTTGTATCTCCGTGGTTTGACTTGTTTCAGCCGCTCTATTCTCTTATAACATTGTGTATGACAGCAAACAAATTGTACGGATGTTTCGTTCTTCCTTGTTGTCTTCGCTGACGCTGCCAAATGTTTGGCAATTGGGTGATCAGATTACTCGCTGGTTTCGTCACAGTTATGATGTGTGCATCTCCTAACTGGTTTTCTGGGGGTTGCCTGTGTATGAAGTTACCGCTGATTGGGTGTGCTCCTAATTCGAAGAGGCGGGCAGTGTAGTGTTTTTTTTTTGTTTTGGAGCACCCAGCAGAGAAGAGGCTGAATATACCTCGTGATATGTTGGCATTTTTCTTTCTCAGCATGGTTAATTTAACAAACTATTCAGTATGCTTGTACAGTAAAATCTAATTAATATCCTGTCTTGGTGTTTGTCTAAGCATTTGTGACTTTCTGTGACAAACTTTTATGCATATGGAAGCCTCGTAACAGTTGTCAACACAATTGCTGAAGTGAAGGGGGCAAATGCCCAGATTTATTAGTAGTTTGAAAGTATTATTGTAGTGTGTGTGTGTGTGTGTGTGTGTGTATATGTATGTATATGTGTGTATGTGTGTGTGTATATATATATATATATATATATATATATATATATATATATATAAATTTTGTAGTGGTTTTAGGTTAAAATATTTTAAA
>NC_056725.1:1523482148-1523511983 GCF_019279795.1 Protopterus annectens | reverse complement strand
GGGGTGGAAACTGGCAGATTAATGATCTGATTGATGTTTTCAGAGGCACCTTTAAGCAAAAAGGAGGGATTAGTGAGCAAGGTCACAATCTTCATGAAAAATCAAGTAGGAAGGTTTGACTGAAAGCTTGCAACTCAGCTACCCTTTTAGCAGATATGATGGCCACTGAAAAGGCAATTTTCCAGGACAGAAATTAAGTCTACCTTGGCTGAGGGTTTGAAAGGAAGCATGACAAGAGCTTGTAACATCAGTTAGGTCCCAAGAAAAAATGCGGTCCTTCAATGGTGGTCTAAGCAAAAACGTACCCCTGAGAAATGTCCTACACAGTTTAAATGAAGCCAGAGAAAATAAACTGTCTCTAATGTGACAGTTTGAGATGGCTGCCAGTTAACACCTTAATAGTAGGAAAAACTTGCCCCACTTAACATTGAAGGAAGAAAACCCAAAACTGCAGGAATAGGAACTGTAAAAGGATCCAAATGTTGAGAAGCCCAAATCAAAAATCTCTTCCATTTACTTCTATAAATCTTTCTAGTAGAGACTATGAAATATTAAAAATCTTCTAAACTGGTGAAGAAAGCCTGTTAACTCTAACCATCATTGGAATTGGAGAAACCATGCAGTTAATTTCAATCTTGGGAGATCCATGTGGACCTGCCCAGATGGGTGGGACAGGAGAACTGGATATGGTTCCAGCATCCTCAGAGGACGTACTAAGTGAGATCAAAAGAAGGGGAACCAAAACTGTCAGAGGCCAGAAACTAGCAATGAGGATCACTTTACTCTTCAACCTCTGAGCTTTCTGAAGAAATCTGGGTATGTGGGGTAGGCATAAAGAACACCTTAGGGCCAAACATGGACTACAGCATCTCTGGGTGACTGCCCCTGCAGAAGCATCAGGGCAAATTAAGCACAGTTGTGTACACTCATCATAAATACAGGTGTGTATTCACTGTTGCAGTCATCACATTTGGGTTTATCTGCCTGCAGGTAACCCTCAGCCGGCCTGAATACCAGAGTCTTGGATTCCTGTGTCAGATGCTGCCTCTTCTTCCATAATGTCAGGTCGTCGGGGGTATAAAACATGCAGCCGACGGCATTACATCAGTTTTTCTTGCCCCAGATGTCAAGTGCCCCCACAATGGGAAGCAATTATATGTTATGATACCCCCTCCAACAAAAATCAAATACACCAGAAAGATTAAATACACCAAACGAAGGAAAGATAATGCCAAGAGAAGTCAGGGGGCTGGAGGGAGGGTAACCAGAACTGCTACAGTGAATACACTAACATCTACATTTATGGTAAGTGTACACAACTATACTATGTTCTTAGCGTTTCACACTGTTGCAGTCATCACATTTGGGTCGATTCCCAAAGGTAAGGAAGGAAGGAGGAAGTTAGAGAGCATCAGGGCCAACTATTAAGCCCTACAAGACTGCAGTGGCAAATCCAGCAATGGATTTAGAAAAAATAGGCATGTGGTAATTCTTGGTGAAGGCATGTACAGAGCTCCAGGTAGCAGCTTCTAGGATGTCCCTGGAAGGGACACCTCTGAGAAAGGCTGTAGAGGAAGATGCAGCCTTGGTGGAATGTGATCTTATCCCCTGTGGGGTAGGTTTTCCATGGTGCTTATAGCAGGAATGAATGCAATGGGCTATCCACTTAGAAATTGTTTGCTTTGAATTGGCCTTCCCCTCTGCTCTTGCAGCAAAGCCAACTAGCAGCTGTTCAGATTTTGAGAGGCTTAGTCCTGTCCAAATAAAATGTAAGTTGCCTGTGCACATCCAAAGAATGCAGTATTCATCGTCCTTTGTTTTGTGGATTTGGGAAAAAGGTAGGCAAATGAATGGACTAATTAAGTGCCACACACCACCTTGGGCATAAAGGAAGGATTCGTGCTGAGGGAAACCTTGTCTGCATGGAAGATCATGAAGGGCTCCACTGCCATGATGGCCTGTAATTCAGACAATCTTCTTGCTGAAATGATGGCTAGAAGGAAGGCTGTTTTCCAAGAAAGGAATTTCAACTCTGCTGTTGCAGATGGCTCAAAAGGAGGGAGAGTGAGCTTTTCCAATACAAAGTTAAGGTCCCAGGCAGAAGTAGGGGCCCTCCTGGGGGGGGGGGGGGTCTTAAAATTTTGGCCCCTCTGAGGAACTGCTTTAGTAGAGGGTGAAAGAAGAGGGGTGGTTCAGTATTATAATGTGCTGAAATGGCAGAGGCATGAATTTTAATAGAAGAGCAGGATAGGCCCTTGTGGAGCATTTCTGTTAAGTACTGAAGAATATGAGGTAAGCCGGGCAAGGTTGCGCCCATCCCCCGAGTCTAGCTCCAGGAACAATATCTTTTCCACTTTTCAGCATAGGATTTTCTAATACTAGGCCTCCTGGCCTCCAGAATTACCTCTAGCACCTGCTTACTGAGAAATGTTATTGGAGAGCTCAAAGAATTAGCCAGGCTGCAAGATTCAAGGTTTGAAATTGAGGGTGCAGAATCTGGCCCACCTGCTGGGACAGCAAGGAAAGGGTCTGAGGCAGGTGCCATGGTTCCGGCAGTGTCATACTGCGCAAGAGGGGGTACACCAGTGCTGGCATGGCCAGTCTGGTGCAATCAGTATTGTCCTTGGTTTGTCCTGTTTGATCTTTAGTAGAACCCTGGAGTGGAGAGGCAGAGAGGGAAAGGCATAAACTGAGAGGCTTTCCCAGGTAAAGGGCAGGGCATCCACTTTCCAAGCTTGACTGTGGGAAGTCCTTGTGCAGAATTTGTCCAATTGGTAGTTCTGAGGGGAGGCAAACAGGTCTATCTCTGGGACCCCCCATTTGTTCCTCAAGAGGTTGAATATTTTTGGTTCCAGTTTCCATTTGTGCGGGTCCATGAGATTTCTGCTTGGGTCGTCTGCCAGTGAATTTAGCTTGCCTGGCAGGAACTGAGCTTGTAGGTGCACTTGGTAGCTCAAGGCTGTATTTCACAGAGCCATGGCTAGTCTGCATAGAGGGTACAAGTGGGTTCCCCCCTGCTTATGTACCACAACTGTGGTGTTGTCTGTCTTTACCAATAATTGTCCTGGAAGAATGTGGTCCTTGAAGGCTGTCAGGGAATTCTGTACAGCTAACATTTCCTTTTGGTTGATATGCAGGTGCATCTTTCTCAGGTTCCATTTGCCCTGAATGCACTGCCTTGCCAAGTGAGCTCCCCCATGCACAGTCCGATGCGTCTGTTAGGGTGACAGGCGGTAGAGTGAAATGGAGCCCCTTGTTGTGGTAGCAGGTCTCTGCCCACCAAAGTAACTGTTTTTATACAAGGAATGATAGGAATCATTGATTCCAGGTCCTGAGAATGTTGACACCATAGGCTTTTTAGATACCATAGCAGTTTCCTCATATGCAGTCTTGCATATGGAATTAGTAGAATGCAACAGGCCATGAACCCCAGGGCTTGCACAATTTTCCTTGCAGAAAGCTGGGTTTTTGTGGCCAGTAGTTTTAAGTAGGTTGCCAAATAAACTTGTTTCTCTGGAGTGACAAAAGCCATCTGGGAAGTTGTATTCAAGCTTGCTCCCAGGAATACAATTTGTTGGCAGGGTATTAGGAGAGATTTATTTTCGTTTATGGTGTACCACAGTGAGTTTTAGAAGTTTCTTTACGAATGCCAGACGTTTTAATAGCAATTCCTGGCTTTCTGCCTGAATCACACAATCATCCAAGTATGGGTATATCTGAATATTTCTCTGCCTGCAAAATGCAATGATTGGAGCTAGACACTTTGTGAATACCCTGGCCAAAGTAGATAAGCCAAAGCAAAGTGCAGAGAACTGAAAGTGCATGCAGCCTGGCCTGAAGCATAGGTATTTCCTGCAAGATTCCCTTATTGGGATGTGCAGGTAAGCTTCCTTTAAGTCTAAGGTTGCCAACCAGGCATCTTTGCCCATCATAGGAAGCAGCTTTTGAAATGTTTGCATCTTGAATTTTGGGATTACCAAAAAAGCGTTTAGAATAGAGAAGTCCAGGACAGGACACCAAGAGATGTCTTTTCTGGGTAACAGGAACAGTCTTGAATAAAAACCTTGTCCCCTTTCTTCTGCTGGAACAGGCTGAATAGCCCTGATACTTAGAAGAGAGAGAACCTGGTGTTGAGCCTCTGCCGGCTGATTTGGGGGTAGGTCTTGCCAACCATTTGGGGTTGGTAGGGTGTGGAAGTGGAAACTGTATCCTTGAGAAACAGTATTCAAAACCCATTTGTTCTGGGTAATGAGTTCCCAGTTTTCTGAATGCAGGGCAAGCTTTCCTTTTAAGGGAGCAAGCAGCTGAGCAGGGCTTGGAAGGGTTAAGGTCAAGTCATTGTGCCATTTTCCCGTAGGGGGGGTGTCTTACTACCTCCTGCTTTGGAAGTGGGAGCCCCCCCACAGCTTAGGCCTGTGCGTAGCCTGAGACTGTAACCTAGGTGGTCTGCTGTTCCCAGGTTTGGACTGAGAAGGCCTGCAAAAGGCTGGAAAGGACCAATTCTTTGAAGGCCAATGCCTACTAAAATCTGGGAGGCTGTACTTGCAGGAAATCTTTAACAGTTTGCATAGATTTAGTTTTTTCTTCCATCTTTTTGAGGACTACTTCTGCTTTGCTGCCAAACAGGCTGTCTTGGTTTAAGGGAGCATCCAGTAATTTAGCTTTAACATGATCTGGCAAGTTTTGCTCCTTAAGCCAAGCATGCCCTCCAAGTACAGACCCAGTGACAGCAGCCCTGCAAAATGCTTCTAAAGAGTCAAAACCGCATTGCAAAGTATGTTCACCAACTTGTTCAGCAGAATGCATTAAATCCTGTAATTCTGTGTGTTCAGCACAGTCAGGAATTAACATCATTTTCTGTTTAAGTAGCCCCATAATAGGCTGCTGGTACTTAAACATATGAAACTGACAATTTAAAGCCCTAATGGCCAAAGTAGCAGAAAAAAGAAGTTATGTCCTTACCATAACGTTCCATGTGGAGTGTTCATCTCGCCTTGGTTATTACACATGGGTTCGGAGCCGATCCTCGGCTCCGTCGCCGACTGCAAGCTCTGCATCGAGAAGAAGCTCGAGGACATCTAATACCCACAATCCCCCTCTGCCTTTACCTCAGATCTAGTTTGCAAGCAAACCAGACATAAGCACGCACACATGCCAACTATATACATAAAAAAACATATATATACAAACATACCCAGTGTATGACAGTAACAGTAATACTGCAACAGCAGAAGGAGAATACTCCAGACCAGGCACCAAATCGAACGCTCTTCCTAAGGGTGGGAGGGTGGAGTGTAATAACCAAGCGAGATGAACACTCCACATGGAACGTTATGGTAAGGACATAACTTCTATGTGAGAGTGTTCAATCTCGCTTTGTTCTTACACATGGGTAGCGCCCCTAGCTCCATGATCCTGAGGAACTCAAGGGAGAACGTTCTTGAGCACAGTGGAACCAAAGGTTGCCCTATCCCTAGAAACCCTGTCCACTTTGTAATGAGATATAAATGTATGTGGTTTAGCCCAAGTAGCAGCCGCACAAATAGTGTCTAAAGGTAAGCGAGCTGCATGAGCCAAAGATGTAGAAATTGATCTGGTAGAATGTCCTCTGGGTTTTGCTGATAATGTTTGATCAGAATCTTCATAAACATAAATGATACAGTCAGTTAGCCACTTGAAAGAGTTCGTTTTAACTGCAAGACCCTTTCTGCTGTCAGCAAAAGCTACAAATAGCTGATCAGATTTCCTGTGATCTTTTGTTCTATCCAAATAAAATCTGAGTTGTCTATGGACGTCCAGTTTGTGCAACATATACTCTAATTTATTAGAGTGGTCTTTAAAGAAGGTGGGTAATTCAATGGACTGATTAATATTACTAGTAGAACAAACTTTGGGAAGAAAGGATGGATTAGTGCGTAGGATACTCTGTCAGAATGAAAAATTAAATAAGGATGTTTGACCGAAAGGGCCTGCAGCTCAGACACCCGTCTAGCAGATGTAATAGCCACTAGAAATAATGTTTTCCATGACAAAAATTTCAAAGTGCAACTTGAAGCTGGTTCAAAGGGTGGTAACATCAATTTAGAGAGCAATAAATTTAAATTCCACGGTGATGTCGGACTTCTGACTGGTGGTCTGATATGAAAAGAACCTTTTAAAAAGGCTTTACAAAGTCTGTGAGCCATAATAGGTGCACCACTTTCTTCTACATGATAGTTAGAAATGGCAGCTAACTGTACTCTTAAGGTAGCCGGGAAGCTCCTTCCTGAAATAATTCGTCAGAAATTCTAAAACCTTATTCAACGGAGCTGTAACAGGGTCCAACTGATGTGACTCCGCCCAGAAGACAAAACGTTTCCATTTACTGGTGTAAGTCTTTGTAGTGGAAACTTTATGAGAAGCTACCAAAATATCTTGAACCGCCGATGTAAGGGGAATTGACCTGGCTAAAAAGGAAGCGGAGCAGCCAAGCTGCTAGATGGAGAGATTCCAGGGATGGGTGAGGAACTCCTGACGAGTGAGTCAGTAGATCTGGCTCTGGGTCCAGCATCCAAGGTCCCCGAATGCGGTGATGCAAGAGAAAGGGGAACCAAATTTGACGAGGCCAGAACGGAGCAATGAGAATTATAGTCCTCTGAAGGTTGTTTGCTTTCTGTAGAAACTTTGCAATCAGGGGAAATGGAGGAAAAGCATATAGGAGACCCGGGGCCAATCAGGCACCAGCGTCCCTGGGGACTCCCCCTGGATGGGGTAATAGGGCAAAGTAGCACCTGCATTTGGCGTTCATTGGAGACGCAAACAGATCGCAGGTAGGCTGGCCCCATTTGCGAAAAATCTTTTCCGCAACTGACTGTTTGAGGGACCACTCGTGAGGCAATAGTATTGCCCTGCTCAGCCTGTCGGCTATGACGCTGGATGACCCCGGATGTGCGTTGCGATCAGAAAGCGACCGTGGACTCTGCCCATTGTCAAATTCTCATGGCCTCTCTGCATAGTTGGTAAGACCTGGTTCCCCTTGCTTGTTTATGTACCAGACTACGGACATGTTGTCTGTCTGAACTGCAATGGTCCCTGGAGGAAGAAGGGGAGCAAAGTGTTGCAACGCCAAAAACACTGCCCTCAACTCCAGAACATTGATGTGCAGATTGTACTCCAGATTGGTCCATTCGCCTTGGACTGTCTGTCCCTGAAAGATGCCCCCCCACCCTATCAGGGAAGCGTCCGTGGTTATCGTCGCTGACGGTGTGGGTAGCACAAATGGTCTTCCGCGGGATAGGTTGCAAGTCTGTAACCACCACATTAGGTGTGATTTGCATGTTTTCGTTATCAATATTTCGTGAGTCAGTGGAAGTTGTTGGAATGACCATTGTGCAAATAGAAGCCATTGTAGCACTCTCATGTGCAGTCTTCCCAATGGTATTGCTATGAGAGAAGCTGCCATGAGACCCAAAACTTTCAGAACAATTTTTGCTGGGGATTTTCTGGACGACAGCAGAAGAAATGTTGAATTGAAGTGCTACTATTCTTTCTGTCGGAAGTTTTAGAACTAACTGACGCGTATCTAATTCCGCTCCTATAAATAAGATATGCTGTGATGGCTGTAGCAAAGATTTTTCAAATTTACTGAAATGCCAAGGTGTACAAAGTTGTAGGAGTAATCCTGGCTTGTATCAGTTGACGCCTGGTGGTGGCAGACAGGAGCCAGTCGTCCAGATACGGAAACACCTGAATCCTAGGCGCCTCAGATGAGACGCTACCACTGCCATGCATTTGGTGAAGACCCTGGGGCTGTGGTCAGGCCAAAGGGCAGGGCTCGAACTGATAGTGACTGGCTCCCAGCCGGAAGCGCAAGTGATCTCTGGACGCCCTGGCCATTTTGATGTGGTAGTATGCCCTTCAGATCTATTGAGCACATCCAGTCGCCCTTCCGTAAGAATGGAAGGATCGATTGAAGCGTGACCATTCGAACTTTTCCTTCTTGACAAAGGTGTTGAGATGACTTAGGTCCAGAATTGGCCTCCAGTCCCTGTTTTCTTTGGAACTAAAAAGAACCTTGAGTAAGTTCCGAATCCTATTTGGTCCGCTGGGACTGGTTGGATGACTCTTTTCTAGCAGCTTTGAAATTTCTGCAGCTGCTGGGTCTCGCAGATGGGGTGGTACATCTGGGAGTTTTCTCTTTGGAATGGGGGTGGATAGAAATGGGATTTTGTAACCTCTGGTAATAATGCTTTTTACCCAATTGTCTGAAGAAAGGTTTTGCCAGGCCTGAGGGTATAAAGCTAAGCGACCGACTGCCTCCAGACCAGGACAGTCGGGCCTCCTCTCAGGAGTGCTGAAAAGGTTTGGCAGGGAGGTTATCCCTGTCACCTTGGTTTTGCGGACCCCTTCTGCCGCCAGGGGGGCGTCTCCCACCTCTGCCCCCCCCTCTGCCTCTAGAGGGGGCATCACCCTGTGTGTTTGGAAAAGATCCTTGGGGTTTTCAAACCACATTTTCCCACCACGCTGCCCTTTGGGGTACGGTCTGGAAGGGTGGAAAAACGGACTCCGACAGCAGACAGAGTCTTTCCCTCCTGTTCACACCGGTAAGGGTCTCCTTTACTTTAGGGCCAAAAAGTGTAGCTCCATCAAATGGGGCGTTAGTAAAGGAAGACTTGAAGGCTTCAAGAACGAACATAAGCGCATCCAGGATTGCCTACAAAGAGCAATCGCTGAAGCCGCTGCCCTACTCGATCCTTCGGCTGCATAGGATATCAGCCTCATGGACGAGTTCACAATGGACGTAAGGGTGTTGAGATGCGCTGTAACTTTCTCTGAGACAGCGGCATCTGTAGCACCCTGGAGGGTATCTCCCAACTCTTTGACTAGATCCCTCTGTAAACGTGTAAAATGAGTCAAATAGTTCAGGGAACGCATAGAGAAAGCCGCTGAACTGAAAATGCGCTTCCCGTATCTGTCCATGGTCCTAGAATCTTTGTTAGGCGGATGGACAGATGAGGAAGACTCCGACATCTCCTTTTTCGTGGCCGCTGCCACCACCATGGCGTCTACTGGAACTCCTTTGGTAAGGTAAGCTTTGTCCTGTGGTGCCGTGATGTACTTATTTGGCTTCCTAAGGACTACAACAAGTTTCTAGTCACAAGTCCAAGAAGGGGTAGGCCCCGAAAAACTCTAAACTTGAAAGTTAACTAAGTTAAGCTATTCTAAGTGTCGAGAATTTCTAATGCACTCACACACCTACTTTTATACTCTAAGTAACTAGATAGAAAGAAATTTCTGAAATTTAAACAGAATAGATAAATATCTTATCTGTACAGCCTCGAGCTAGTCTCCAGCGATGCGTATGCAGCAGCGGCAAACTAGATCTGAGGTAAAGGCAGAGGGGGATTGTGGGTATTAGATGTCCTCGAGCTTCTTCTCGATGCAGAGCTTGCAGTCGGCCGGCACGGAGCCGAGGATCAGCTCCGAACCCATGTGTAAGAACAAAGGCGAGATTGAACACTCTCACATTATATACCTTCTTACCCTATCTGTCCAAGGCTCTACAACCTCTATCAGAAGGGGTATGATTTTTGGCAGCAGCAGCCTTAATGCCCTTTGGTCCTTGGGAAATGATCCCTGGATCCACAGTAGGATTCTTGAAGAGGAACTTGTGAGAGTCAGGTACTCTAACACCGGTCAGGTTTTCTTGGAGCTGGAAGTAGTGACTGGGAAAAGGCTGGATTCCAAGAAAGCATCATCTACAATGTCCAGAACAGGTGGGATAGCTAAAGGCCGGTTGAGGGAGGAGTAAGAATTCCCTAACCCTCTTTTTGGAGTCAAAGTAATCCTAGCTTTCCCAGCAGAAATGCTCCTTAACTCATTCACTCCGGAGCACCTCAGGAAAAGCTGCCTGCTTAATTCCACCATAGGAACAACAGTGCAGCCTGAGCTCATTTTCAGAAATTCCATTTCCAATACCATACAGAAAACAAATGTTCATAACTCTAAGAGCTAGACTAAAAATGTAAACGTGAAAGTTGTTCAGCAGATACTGACCTTTCCAACATTGCAAATGTTGATAGTGCATATCAAAGTCATTATTAAATATTTGGCAAGGAATGTTGATATTATGCATATTTTTTACCTTTCTGTAAAAGCAAAGCACAATATCTTGGTCAATATACCATATAGACCCCATACAATTTGCATTTAATTTGGTAGTATGAATGTCAGCTTTAAAATGATAATTTAACCATTACTGTGTGATGCTCCTTTATGGAGATATTCACATAAATATGAATATAATACTGCTCATAATTGATAAATAAAGCATATCATATTATCTGTAACAGACAGAGCCTACATAGTGTAGAAGTTGTGCGTCTGGATGTCAGCTTTAAAATGATGCATCATTTGTGTGATCACCATGCTCCGTTGCAAAGATATGGGCATAATTTTTGGAAATGTATAATTTTGAAAATTGTACAAGACAAACCGATATCTGTACATATGTACAGTGCACAGACAGTTCTTTATTGTAAGACGTCACACTGTCTTCAAAATGAGGTATTACTTGGCACAGTGACATGCTCCCTTGCATAGTTACTTTGAAAAATATGAAAAAAATCATAATTTGCATAACCTAAGTCCAAAACAAACTGATATCTGCACATGTGTACAACATGCAGGCACAATTCATTTACCATGTTGGAACTATCAATACTGTCTTCAAAATGAGTATTACCTGGCAAAGTTATTTACCAAAACATGAAAAAATCAATTCCCATAACCTGAGTCCTAACAAAACTGTTATGTACATGTGTACAGCATTCAGAAGCAGTTGTTTTATCATGTAGACACACATGACTGTAAATATACATTATCTTGGTGTAGCCAACATACTGCTGAATGGGTACATATAAAGAGAAAAAGCAAGGTAAGGACCGCCACTCCACTAATGAACCCAGGCCAGGCATGGAACTTCAGTGGCAGGCAAGGCCATCTGATCGGTTAGATACCTGTGATGGCTACCCACTCTGACACTGATACCACTACAGTCTCACGACCTCCTTCAGTGTCCGCAATCTGCCTTACCTCTACCTTTTCTCTTTACATGTGTCCATTCAGCAATGGACCTAAAGGATTAAGTTCTGTATTACTAAGCCCCTTCTTGTCATCTAAACTCTACACATGCCTGAAAAAAGCAGAATTTAAAGTATTAGTATTGCAGGATGGTTACGGGGCGGCCACGGTGGTGCAGTGGTTAGCATTGCCGCCTCACAGCAAGAGGTTCTCCTGTTTGATCCTCAGATGGGGTGCCCTTCTGTGTGGAGTCTGGATGTCCTTGCTGTGGTTGCGTGGGTTTCCTCCGGGTGCTCCGGTTTCCTCCCGCATCCTAAAGACATGCTGCAGGTGGACTGGACATACTAAATTGATCCTAGGTGAGTGTGTGTGCTGTCTGTGGAAGGTTGAGCACCGGGCTGACAACTCGGCACCGTAAAACTCCACTGCCAATCATGAGCGGACAAGGTGATCCGCTGTGGCGACCCCTAACCGGGAAAAGCTGAAAGAAGAATTGCAAGATGATTACTGACGTATTGGATTGTACATGCTAGCACTCTCCTGAAAGAATTGTTCTTTCTCAGCAACTTCATCTCCTTACCACAGTTATTTGTCAAACTCAGAAAAATACATTTTACACCACACATTTCATAGTAGAGTTTTACTTACCATACTGGTCCCTACTTGGTCATGGTTGTTTCCCATTCTTCTCACATGCTGCATATTACTAATCCTGCATAACTTTCCTCACGCCGTTGCAGGTCAGTCAAGAACAACGCAATGCCCTTCTCAGTTAAGTGAACACCATCCCTTCTGAAAAGGTGAATATCTTCTGCGGTGATGCTGTCATGACAGACTAGATCCACCGACCCTGTGCATCAAGACATGCATGAACCCATTTTCTAAACGTCTGACCTTGTGAGCTGCCCATTGACAGTTTACTGTTTTCCATACCTGCCAAGGAATTATGTCAGACCACACAAAACGACAAACGTGGCCACCATGACTGCAGGTGTTCAAAAATTGCTCTGATTTGAAATTGTAGCCTTCCGAGTGGTTGACTGATGACATCATTCCCTCCAATGTGCAGCACAAGGATGTCAGGCTCAGGGTAGATGGAACACTTCTCTTCCAACTACAGTAATCCGCTCCAATGCATACGTCGTCTTACAATCCAGTATACCTTCACACTGGATGTGGGGAAAGCTCAATTTGTACTGGTTTTTAGTTATGGAGGCATGGCTGGCAGCCCAGTGAATGTAGGAATGGCCACATTATTCACACTCTCACTTGTCGTTCTCCTGCTCGTGAAGTCATGTCAGTGTCAGAAGGTGGATGAACCTGTACAGGAAAGAAAATGCAAACAAATTACTACTGATGTTTGACAGATCTATTGGAAGGGTACATATGTATGTATATCAATGCATTACCTGGTTTGACCATCCAAATCTTCACTCCTATACACAGGGGCATTATTCTTTTCATAAGGTACATAAGTGGTGATGATGCTGCAGAGGTACATACCTACCACCCGTGAAAACACAAAATTACACACAACTGACAAGGGGGCACAGAAAGGGCACATGCAAAGAGAAAAAGAAGGGTAAGGACCATCGCTCCACTAGTGTAGAGTGCAGAGGCATTTATCATTCACAACCTCCTTCAGTGTCAGTCTCCTTACCTC
This sequence comes from Protopterus annectens, assembly GCF_019279795.1. Classification (NCBI taxonomy): domain Eukaryota; kingdom Metazoa; phylum Chordata; order Ceratodontiformes; family Protopteridae; genus Protopterus; species Protopterus annectens. Next base: position 1,523,499,259 of record NC_056725.1, on the reverse strand, counting down.
TGCCTTTTCTTTTCACGTGTCCATTCAGCAATGGATACAAGGAATCAAGTGCAGAAGGATTGTGATGTTTCTTGCCCTGACCTGCATACATTTTATAGTACCAGGGGGGAGGGAGAGTGACTACATGATATGTTCAATTGCAGTAGTTCACTAAAATATGATCCTTGTAACCACAACGGGTACATTACTGTGTATCAAACAAATTGAAAACATGACAGAAAAACTTGGGGGGGGGGGGGCTTGAAATGACTCCATGTAGGCTCCAAGTAGACAAAAACCTAAATCTGGCTTATGCATTCATCAATGTGATAACTACTTCTACTTATGTGATTAACAGTAACAGCTGCTGATAGTTTTACATGAAAAGTGAGAATGACTCCGTGTTACATTGTAACTGCACTTATTGTTAATGTGATAATAACCTGCATATCATTACTGCAAAGTTCTGCATGCTCAGAAAAAGGTGGCAACTGCTGCACATAACCTGAGTAGACATTCATTATATTTCTTGGTGCGGGTGTTATGTAACAGGCTCATTATTATATTACAGAGCCCTTCCTCCCACCTAAAGTCCATACATGACCAACAAAGGCAAGAATATTGTCCAAAATATATAGTAGCTCCATGCTGGTAGTAGTCTGTAAGTAATAACCTTCATCTCACTGAGGCAACTAGTGAGTATAATCAGAAAGAGAAATAAAGTCACAAATGTGTAACCTATCTGGTTGAGTTGTGTAACAATTACTCCAAAAGGTAGTAAATAATTTCTCTCACCTAACCATCCCTCTGGTTACAATAAGACACAGAAGTAAAAAAGGCAGAAATTGTCCAAAATAACTGGTTGAGGAATGCCAAAAATAATCATTCCAACATTTCTAGTTATTTATCAGCAGTGTTCCTGAAGACAGTATGTGCATATTGTTAACAGATAAGAAATTATTACACTACAGCATGGACAGAATTCATTAAAAGAAGCAAAGACTTCCGGTCACATGTCAGTTGTTCCCAGTTCATTCAAGTACACACTTGAAAGCTGGATACAATAAAACAAAACTTTATAATAACCATCTGTGAAACCTGATGTAAAGATATCCTATGCTTCTTACAGCATATTTGTACCACAATATTCTAAACAATAGATCAGCTCAGAAAACAGGTCATGGCACCATGCTACGAATTAAACTAAGCCAGTGAATCAATATAACACAGCCAGTTCCCAGAACAATAAAATGGCCAAATGGATTTTCCAGTTATGCAAAAGCTTTTATGTGACAGTAATAAATTATTTTCCCCAGTAAACCCATCAGCTATTTGTGTTGTGTATGCAAAAGCACCAAAAATCAAACAATAAACCACTTTCCCCAGTGGGCACTTCAGCAGTCTGACCATGTATGCACAAGTACTTCCCTGATACACAAATTATTTCCCACATCTTCATTAGTACATGCAGGCATACACATGCCACAAAATGACTTTCACCCAAGCGACCCCTTCAGGAAAATGTTGCGATATGTACAATCACCAAACTAAAACATTTCCTCAAATGACCCCTCAGTAGCATTTCCTAGTATGTGCAGTCATCTAAAGGAGACATTCACCCAAGTGACCCACTTCAATAAAATGTTGATGTATGAGCAAGCACCAGAATGAAATATTTCCCCACACGACCCTTCAGCAACAGTTCCTGGTATGTACATGCACCAGAATGAAACATTCACCCAAGCAACCCCCTTCAGTAAAATGCTGATGTTTGCACAAGCACGAAATATTTCCACACACAATTCTTCAGTAACATTTCCCAGTATGTACAATGACCAAAATGAAGCATTGACAAACAGGGGAAGAAAACCATACATATTAAAACTGATGGATTGATTCTCCCCAGAACTCCGCTGAAAATTGGCTTGTTCCAAGTCAGACTTTCTTGTTAAGTAAATTGTTTGGCATACTGTATCTGCTTTATATTAAGAATCTCGATATATTCTAATACAGTCATATCGGCCATGCAGATTGTAGCTTAATTTTCTCAAACCTGACCTTTTAATATGAAAAATACATTACTTTTATTGGTGAAACATTCTTATTAAATGAGACTCACGTTTCTAATACAGTAGTAAGAATTAGAAATGTGTGTTTCTGATAATGTTACAAGTAATGCCATTCAGCTGCTGATTGTTTTTTGCCCAGGATGAAGGGTAACACATTTGCTGTCATTGAGTATTATGTCATACTTTCCAGTCCAATTTTATGTAAGTGTCATAGTATTTCTGTAGTATGACATCATCATCCAAATTATTTACTGTGGTTCCTAACTTTAAAAATCATGACAAACCTATTAATATACCCAAAGTGCATTAGTTGTAAATAAACCGTTACAGATCACTATTGCTGAAAGTGTCAAGGAAATGGAGAACCTTATAACAGTAAATTACATAATACAGAAAATTCCATATTAATAAAGGAAAGCAGTTATACAATCTGTATATCCAACAAGAACTATATACATTCTAAAATCAGTCAAAACATATAACATCTGACACTTTCCTAAACAGGTGAGGACCACTAGAAGGATGACTTTTTGGCAGACCTACCAAATGTGACTATATGTCCGAGTGGCTCAACCTGTCTGAGAATGCCACAAAGTAGTCAGAAAACTGTTGAGGGATGGACACATCTGCTCTTCCCTACCTGGCTTGCTACTACAGTACAACACTCACCATGACATATGATCTAGTAAATTGACGGTCTAACTAAAATGCAGAGAGTATATATCAGAAATATATTAGATAAGAGTATTAGAATATAGAAATATATTAGATACTAGAGTATTAACAAGTATGGACACAAGTCTACAGTACTGTGCTGCTCTGTAACCACCTGTACTTGAACTTCTGGGCACCTTATGTGCCAATGCAGGCCAGGGCCAAGAGTGATGTACTGCTTCACTACATAATAGTTTTTAATATCTCTGAGCAACACAGAAGTGCTTAGGCGAGCACACACAGAATAAAGTAGGATTAAGTCTTACAAAACACAGTAAGGCTCTAGTAGACGTGAAGGGCTGCTTTCATGTGAAAATATTAAAAAGAATTGTGCTTTCACCCTGCAATCTCATGAAACCCAGAGATTGCAGGGGTGCATGCACATGGTCTCTCCTGCTTACATGCATTCATTCACTCACATATCACTCTCTCTCTCGATCACTAACACTATCCAGCCCCAGAAAAGTAAAATAAAATTTCTCAACAGAAAAAAAAATGTTTTTCAGTTATTTCACACAACCTTTAACAGAAAAAAAACTCTCCCATTTAAAAGTACAATACAGTGTCATAACAGTCCACTAAAACACAACCCCTACCTTTAAAATTACTTTCCTGAAGAAGAAAGTGATAACACAAAGAATACCAAAAGGAACTCATCTGCCCAGCAAAGGACCACCACCAAGCCAGCCATCAATCCTTGAGAGGCTTGGAAGAGCCAACTTTCACAATAGTCTTTGGCAGCAGTAAAGCTCTGAAGGGCTTGGCACCCAAACTTGTTTTCAGTCAGTTCAACTTGAGCTGCATGACTGTTTGGGTGCGTAGAAGGTACCCTAAAGCTTTGGAAGCTGGCTGGCTCTCGTATCCTTGGCAGGATATAACCCATATAGCTAAGGCTACTGCAGCAGTGATCAGTATGATAAACACCACTAGTTATTTTTTAGTGTTCATACTGTTTTAAAGTATACTGCTGAAACTATTATACCAAATTAACATATGTGAATTAAACAAAAAAAAAAAAAATACTTACATTATAAGGACAGGAGGAAGAATAAATAACATTTATATAACATTTTTGTAATAATTTTAATAATTTTTCTAAATCCCAATATATGTTCCCTGACACATTTCCTAAGACAGTAACTGCTATCCTAAGAATTATACAGCTAAAATAAATGTTTATAAAACATTTTTCTAGAATATTTCTCTACCTACAAAGGAAATTCTCATTTGCTGTTGACTTGCTTTAGTAGCACTGATGGCAACACAGGTAGATTGCCATTTAACTGGATGTAGTCCTTGTTGCCCCACCACCCATTAAATCCATTGGCATTTTTGACACTCCATGCACCATTTTCAAACATAGTAATACGCTTCCGTTTCAGGATCAAAATACTTTCCTGCTACCGAACACAGTCTGTTTTGTATTGTAAAAGTTATCTGCCTTTTTCAGAAGGAAATACAGTTCTGCACTGCTATAAATTGCAGCATCTAGTCTTTCAAAGTCTAATTCCCAGTAATAAATGGCAAACTTGTACATCATTCAAACTACATTATTCTAATGCACACAAAAACAAGTGCTTTCCTTCATTTATTACAGCGCAATTACTGTCACTTAATACAATTACAGTGGCGAAGAGGTATACCTAATATAAATATGACTAACAGCAGCAGTAAACAGTTTAAGTTTAAACTGAAACAGTGGCATATTCAACATCTGAGTCACACCCCATGTTTCAAAAGTGCTGCAAAGGTCCGAGCTTCACCAAAGCATCGGTACTGTTCACTGCAAACACTGCCAATCCAGCCCTCAAAAAGAGCAATGCCTGGATTGATCCCGATAGCACGAAGGCTATGAATCCCACGCCTTTATCTTTTCCTCATCAGGGATGACACTCCAGTTAGAGTGTACCTCTAGTGAAAGCTGACTTCTCTTTCGGGACAAAAACCTCTTTCTTATGCGCTTTGAAGGCAAACTTTCTTTGGCATCAGCTCATCTCTTCTCAATCATTGCATCTTGCAGCTTTTGTAAGGAGTCTTGGGCCTGTCGTAAATCATTAGAAAGTAAAAACATAACACTAACATTCAAAACCTTTTGTAACTGCTGAAGTTTAACAGTCAGTTTCAAAATGCATATGGAGATCAGCCTTTGGAACGTTGTAACAAGACAAACACACTACGTTATTACTTTTATAGCTTAAGCTAACAGAAGCAGATTTGTGTATGAAATATGATTTTCAACACTGCTACCTAAAAACACAAGTTCATAACATTATCAAATGTCAGCTACTTACAAAATATATTGGAATTTGTATTAATACGGCATAAATATTACTTGTCTCAGTCAACTTCAGTGGACTATCACTTTGCAGCTGACAAGAAGACAACATATTAAACATGAAGACAACATATTAAAGTAACTTTACTGTATGCGCGTATAAAATTATAAGCACAAAGGATTTTAGGTAAGGGGTTGGAGGAGTTAATGTGGAATGACTGGACAGAATGGTTTGCTTGTATAGAAAAACACTTGCTATGACAAGAAAGTACAGAGTGACTTGCAAGCAGATTTTCTCTGAAAACTCAAATATAACCACCACGTAACTCTATGCTAAAAATTAAGCTGACAACTTAACTGACAGAGTTCAGTCACTTTTTCAACTTAATTTTCAACATTGGAGTTACTATCAGACTGCAACAAAGTAAACTGCGCTGGAAGAAGGCACTCAGGGTTAACAATACAATTCCTATCTTTTCATGGTGCACTCGGTGTTAAGCACAGAGGCACCATGAGAAGGTACTCAGGGTTAATGAGTAAAGAACGTGCAAGGTTTCACCAAAAGAAAAATCTTCTGGAGGGGAAGCAGAGGAAATGGAATCCTCTGCATCAGAATCCTCAAAGGTAGATATGGGCAAATCCTGGCAATCAAAAGAAACAGAAATATAAGATTCCTGACCAGAAGAATCAGAAGGAAAATCAGTTCTAGGTCTCAGAAGGGGAAGGCTGGCTTCTCCTAATTAAGGTAATAAGGTCTTCAGCCATTCTAAACATTTGTTTTTTAGGCATATGGGCTTGAGCATGCAGTTTGGACGTCTGTTTTCTAGGCGTGGGTCGAGTTTTAGGCCAGGATGAAGAAGATGGCGCCTGTTTAAAATGCAAGTCTGTCGGCCGGAATAAACCCTCAGAAGCCAGTGCCTGCACAGCGGCTCCAACCCATCCAAGGTAGAGACATGCACAGGTTCCCTAGTCAAAGAAGCATCTCACGGCATACCAGACTCTGATTGGGTCTCAGTAGAGCCCTGCGAATCTGAAGTAGCAGGTAGTTGGGGCTGCAACAGCACCTGAGTACCGGCAGATTGACGAACTGTTTAACGGAAGCGCCAACAGTTTTGGACCTATGCAGTCTGTCTCTGTCTTTATCCTTATGTTTTTTCCGAACATCGGTAATCAGATGGCTCTTACCGAAACCATTTCTGGATAGTTATACAGAGTACCAAAATAATTTGCTGCAAATATAGACAGACGATGAATAGTTCTTGGGTTGAACAATGCACAAAACAGACAGCGAGAAATGTCAGGGTCTGGGCCTATGCAAGGAATGCAGTACGAATGAAAATATTCAAAGTATTTGCTTCCCACAGTTAATACAATTGTTAACTTTTACTGACATCGGTTAAGAGCAAGAAAAGGGATCCCCAACGGAGTACTACGCTTTTCTGTAGACTTTGGTTCTGAAACTCAAACGAAAATTTCAGGAGTCGGCCAACTGGCACTTGCGAACTGCTTATGTTCAGGCACCACATGGCAAGAAAGACTGATGTAATGGCGTCTGATGCATGTTTTATACCCCGATGTCATGGAAGAAGAGAGAGCATCTGACGCAGGATTCCAAGACTCTGGTATTCAGGCTGGCTGAGGGCTTCCTGCAGGCAGATAACCCAAATGTGATGACTGCAGCAATGAAACACGAAGAACAGCCTACCACATTTGCTATGGGGTCAAAGCAGGGAGATCAAAGGTTGACCCCAACTGTGCAAGATTGTTTGCGCCACTGATTTAGAGACCACTTGTGAGGCATCAAAATAACTCTGCTTTGCCTGCCCACCAGAATGTTGGATTTCCCCAGAATGTTTTGCAATCAGAGTGTATGGAAGAGGTCACACACTGCCAAACCCTCAGTCCCTAGAGGTAGAAGGCTCTGAAATGCTTGCAATGCTAAGAGCACTATTCATCTCTAGGACACTGATATGCAGAATTATCTCATGTCGACCACATGCCTTGGGCAATGTGACCCAGATAATGCCCCACACTAGCTGTGAAGTGTCCATGCTCAATGTGGCACTGGCGTGGAAGAAAGGGTCTTCCTTGCGTGACTTCTTCAGAGTGCTGCCACCACAGAACCGAGGCTACACACATGGGCAACCTGACAGGGTGAAGCAGCCGACAGACGTGTAAGGACCACTGCACCTTCACAGTCCACTGCAGTACTCGTGTAAGCAAGCTTTTGGAATGAAAGGTATCATGGCAGCCTCTGAACCTAATGCTCTGAGAACTAGGCTTGCTGGGGGTATTGGGATGGCTAGAATTTCTCCTATATGTGATCTTAGAGTGTAAATACTGTCTGGCGTCAGGTAGGTTAGACAACTGGCTGTGTCTAGACGAGCTCCTATAAAGTCTGTACGGGTTGTAGCTGAGATATGCTGACTGTCATGCCCAAGGTGGAGGCTAAATGTAGTAGCTAGTCCATGGCTTAAGAAGATGCCTGCTTGGTGCAGTCAGGAGCCAGTAGTCTAGTTAAGGAAACACATTGAATCCATGCAGTCTTAAGTAAGCTGCTACTACTGCCATGCATTTGGTGGACACTTTGGAGGCTGTGGTGAGGCCAAAGGGCAGTACTCAACTGATGATGACTGGCCCTCAGCCGGAAGTGGAGAAACTTTATGGAGCGTCTGTTCATTTTGATGCGGTAGTACAAGCCCCAAAAGTCAATGAAGTATACCCAGTCATCCTTTCGTAATAGAAGAATGGACTGAACCGTGACCTTCAAGAACTTCACATTATCTACTGATTTGTTTAGAAGGGTTAGGTCCAAGACTGGCCTTAAGACCCCTGTCTTTGGCACAAAAAAGAAACTAGTTAATTCCACATCCTACTTGATACAGTGGGACCTCCTGGATGACCCTCTTTTCTAGCAGTTTTGCAATTTGTAACTCTACTTCCTCAATCTGATTGGGTGGAACATCAGGGAGATATTTGCTTGGTTTTGGTTCTGGAAAAATGGAAAATCCTCCGGATAAGATCCTTTGCAACCAAAAATTATTTGTGATGGCTAATCAGGCGTAAGGGTGCAAGGACAAGCACCTCCAGCACCTGACTGCTTTTGGAGACGGACAGTCAGGCAGCCTCTCTAACACTGAAAGGACCTGTCCAAGAAGTAATTTCACGATTCTTGATTTTGCAGAGTGCCCCCTTAGGCGAGGGCAGCATCTACCATTATACTTATTTCCTCAGCTTCCTCTGTGGGAAAATCTCAAAGTGATTCCTGAAAAGGACATTGAGACATTTTGAAGCACAATTTCTTGCCACAATGCTGGTTCCTGGAAAATGGTCTTTATGGGGTAGAAAAACAGATTCCAGTGATAGACCAGGTCTTTCATCCTCCTCACTATGGGACAGGTTCTGTAACAGCAAGGTCAAATGATGACTATCCAGCAAAAGGAGCACTGAAGGACACCTTGAAAGGTTCTGCAAAGTCACAGCCGCATCCAGGCATGACGCCTTACAGCAATGCCTGAACATGCCACCCTTGAGGTACCCTCTGTAGCATGCGAGATTAGCCTCATGGATGAGTTAGAAATAGACTGTAGGGTGGACAAGCTAAGAAAAAGTCTTGCTCTCCTCTGCAGACATGGACCCTGGGGCAGAACTAGAGAGTTCCTTAATTAACTCCCTCTGTAGTCTGGTGAAGTGCGCAAGGCAATTCAGATATCGCAGCGCAACAGTTGCTGTAGCATACATCCACTTCACAAATCTGTCCAAAACCCTAGACTCTGTTAGGGGCATAGACAGATGAGCTCTGTTTGGCCAGCTTTTTAGTGGCTGCTGCAGCAACCATGAGATCTACTAGGGGAACCTTTGGTACAGTGTTGCCTGTCGGATGGGGCACTAAAGATCTTACAGCTCTTCAGAATGGGCTCCAGTGTCAGCTTCCCCCATGCCCTGTGGGACACAAGGTAGATAAGGTCATCTACAGAGGGGTACGACCAAAATGTAGATGGACCAGACCTGAAGGCCTCCAAAAACTCCACCTCCTCTGAGCAAGAGCTTTGGGAAGACCAACCACCTCTATGGCGCAGGACTTCAAGGATGTCTCCAAAGGAGACCTCATCCAGTGGAGACCTTTGGGACCTTTCCCCTTCATCTAAGTCCATGTCTTCTGTCAGTGATTCCTCAGGGGAATCCAAGTGCCTCCTCTTGCACAGTCTCCAAGTACCTCCTCGTTGGGATGCTCCAGGAAGGTGTTGGAAGAGAGGGGGTGCTCTGCAGAGGAAGCTGCTCAGTGGCTCTTAGGATGTGGATGTCCCTGAGGTGGAGGATAAGCAGGCTCAGAAGTCAGTTTAAGAGTGGGATCTTAAGTAGAGTTGAGGTAGTTCTCGTCTTGGAGAAAACCCTCTCCACAACTCAATGCACAAGGATCCAGAGAAGCCAAAAGCAATCTATCCTGAACAGAGGGGTACTAGCAGCAGACAACTCCAAACTCTTGTAGATCCCCTGCATCAAAGTTAGAGCACAGCTGTCATGCACAGAGGCTTCAACGGAAAACCAAGGCTCCGAAACCTTCGGAGTTGAGGACATTCCCCTCGGACATGACGCTGAAGCTACAGCTCCAAAATTCATTGAGCTCAAAAGAAGGTTTGAGCTGATTGGGTCAGAGACGTCGGAGCAGAGAAGGGAAGGATCATCGGATCCAACATGTCGACTCTGGATACCCCTGGATCTGAAGGCTCTGAAACAGAAAGTCGGATCAACGAAGGAGAAATCAAAGGGACAAGAACTGGGTGACTCATGGATCCAGTAGAGGACAGAGCAGACAAAGCTCCCATCTGTATTTGCTTCCTGAAGAATCTTATCTTGTCCACATCTGCTTCGAAAGTTTCGGGGGAGAGATGGGAGTACAATGCAAAGGGAGGTCTCAATGACTTCTTTGGGGTGGCTTGGAAAAAGAAACACCTCATAGTGGGAGATATGACCGCCAAGGAAGGACTCTGCAGTAAGAAAGGTCATCTATTTACTTCAAAAGTATCAAAACCACCATGCAACCAATGCTTAGGAACCAGGGAACAGGAGTTGCAAAGCTGAATCAATTCTTTAGACAGCTTTGTCCTCTATTCCCTTCAGTTTCCCCTTCATTTAGTCCAGAAGGTTCTCCTGTAATTGGACCACATGGAACTTGCAAACAGAGCAGTCAAGTCCATGGTTGCAGAGGTGCAAGCTTTCTTTCCAAACCCCTCAAGGGTCAACTTTATCTGGCAAATGATTTCTAGAAACTCTACCCTTAGCTCCTTTGGAACCTGGAGACACCACCTCAAGAACCACCACAGGACTTTTTAAAACAATCTGGCTTCCTGACAGCACTTTGCTGGGAGTCAGGCTGCAGGGAAGAATGAAGTATGAAATCATCCACTACCTCTAATACTGGAGAAACAGAAAGAGGTCTGAGCTGCAGGAGGTTGAAAAATTCTTACACCTTTTTTGGACTGAGGGCAGCCCGGTGCTCCTCAAACAAACACTCTCATTTTACTGAGCATCTCCCAAAGGTAAGGTACTCAGGAGGTAGGCACAGGTCAACATACACCAATTCATCCTTACCCGAATTGTAGAAATTGGTAGATTCAGAAGGGTAGAAGGTTCCTCTATTTAAGAAGCTCATGTTGAAGCAGTTCAGCAAGGCTATATTGTTGCTTGTCTCTCAATATGTATGAGAACTTCAGCTAGCCTGACTACACCCTGCCGATAGGCCTGGTGAGAGTGGGATCCAGAAGACCTAGGGTCTGGCAAGCTGGATGCAGCCTTACATTTGGCCTTTGACTTGGGTCTAGCTGTGGAGTATGATGTACTCAGGATAGGGGACCAACAGACTGAAAGCCTGTGCTCTGTCCAGTGGCAATTCTTTAACCCAGGAGATTCTGCCTTCTCCATCAGACGACCTGGTGTGGGCATCAAAAGTAGAAGCCTGCAAAATGTCCCCAGAAGCAATAGATAACTTAAGTCTTTCAACCTGTGAAGAAGTGGAGGGGGCTGAAAGCAAACTGGATTCTAAAAGACTTTAAATTGCAGCCTGAGCCATGTCCTCAGTCGTTGGACAGGGACAGGACTAATTGTCTCATCCTTTAACTATCATGACACAGGGTGGACTGCAACAGTGAGCTATCATCCTCCCTTTTTCCCAAATTTTCTACCTGGGGTCTGGGTGTTTTCACTCACTATCCCTCTATTCAATGTCACTCTACTTGATCACTCGTGCGACTGTCACAGGTCTTCTTTCACACAATCTATCCACCTCTTAGCTGGATGTCCTTTTGCTCCTGCCTTTTTCCTATCTGTCCCAAATCATCATCAGACTTGCTGCTTTTTTGTAAATGTGCCTGAACCACTGTAATGTTCTCTTTCACGTTTTCTGCAATTGGAGCTATTCTGGCTGCTACTCATGTCATTTCTTTCAGTCCCACAGTGTGCAACCTACCAAAAGTCTTAGGCACATCATCTCCAACTTCAAATGCTCTGCCTTTACTGTCCACATTTCTGTACCATATAATAGCAGTGGTTAAACCTCTCTTTTATACACCTTACTTTTCAGCTTCTTTGGTATTCTTGAGTCACATCTTCATCTGACATTCTATGCCAACTGTCTGCAGCCCCCCTGACTGTGGTTTTGACCTCATTATTCAGACCTCCCTTCTCCTTAACCACCCCTTCCTGATACTAGAAGCTGTTAACCTGCTTCAGTATTTTCCCATACATCTCAATTCTCAGTCTTCGGATCCCCCCCTTGCTGCCATTACAGCCGTCTTACCTGTACTCCACTTCATCCTGTACATCTTCAGTTTTACATTCCATTCTCCTAGCCTTTTCTGAAGTTCTTGCTCAGTCTTGTCTGTAATGTCATATTGTCTGCAAACAGCAACTATTGATCTGTTCCCTTCATCCTGTTTGCTAATTCTATCCATCACCAGTATGAACAGCAGTGGGCTCAGAGATGAAGCCTGGTGCACAACCACTCCCCCACCGGGAACCCCTCTGATACACTGAAAATTGTTCATACTCATGACATTGAGTCTTTAACAGCTTGCACCAATTTTACCAATGATTCTGGGACTTCAACCACTGCAGGAGTTAACCAAGTCAGCTTTCTTGAAACCTTCTCATGCTTCCTCCAAGTCGAGGAATGCCTAAGATAGGCTCTTAAATAATCTCTAGCTAATCAACTCTCACTTTAAACATCGGGTCAGTTTTATTGCAAACTGATCTGAATCCTAACTGCTCATCTCCTACCTTACTTTCTACTACTCTGCATATGGATTAATCACTCTTTAGAACTTCCATGCAAGGCAACAGGAGTTTTAAAACTCTGTACAAACCAAATATGTGAATGTCCCCTTTGTTCTTCAACACTGGTACTGGCGTGACTACTATCCAGTCATCTGGGATATGCCCCTCTATCCACACTATTACAAGTACTCCCTCAGCAGCCATTTCTCCCCAGTCTCCATCCAACATTTTTACTTCATCTGCTGTAAACCAATCTGAGTCTGCTACTTTCCCAAACCTAATTTTCCTTAGTGCCGTTTTTACATCTATGGTGAGCTCCTCCTCTTCACTCACCCTAGACTAAACGTCTGGGGCATTACAGCATCTGTGGGGTTTTCTTCATTCAGAAGCTGCTGGAAGTACTCCTTCCAATTACCTTTGATTTTCTGTGGACTGGTGATCAGGCTGTTGCTAGCATCCCTTATAAAAGGTGTCAGACTATCTTCTTTATCTTTCTGTCTTTGCCTTTCAACCTGATTGTTTCATTGCGCCATCTTGTGACTTACTTTAAAGAAGCTGGTACAGTACACATCTGATGCCTTGTTCTTTGCTACTGTAACTCCTTTCTTAGCTTCATTAGCAAACCAGTATTTTGACTAGTCTGGTCCATCTTTTTATCTCCCACTTTTTCTTTTGACTTCTAGGACTTCTACCCTCATCACCAGCTTTCCTTATGAACCTTAACTCAATAATCTGCTCTGCGGCATATCCCTTCCCTAGTCCTCACACATGCGATTGCAAGGTGCTACCATTCAACTTGATGTGCTAGAGCCCCGAGTAACTCAAACTTTCTGCTCTCTCTCCAGTCAACTTCCAAGTCTTCAGACTAGTCTGTTGATCCAACAGTCCTCTCTGACCACTTTGTGCAGGTGACCATGGCAATCGGTGGTTTATGCTTTGGACTAACTGGGGATGACTTTGCTGATTCCACCCCACTGCCCTTACATTACGGGAAGGAAATCTACTGGAGTTGCATGTTGGCCACTCTTGTATGTGATCTTGTTCCTCTTTCTGAACCATGTGTTGACTACTATGAAGCCAGTTGCACAACTGAAGTGGGCCCAGGCAGTCCTCGTATCCTGTTCAGTCGGCCAATATGTGCATTCAAGTCAGCCATTAACACTAATCTATGTTGCAGTGCTTTTAGTAAATCCTGCCACAGCTGTCTGAATGCACTCTTCCTCACTATCACAACTCTGCTGTGGGAAAGTAGGCTGAGATGAAGTCTGACTGACATGAGTCTTAAATCTAATGACATTCCACACTGCCTTCAGGAGCCTCTCCCTCACCACAATTCCCGTACCATTTCCAGCCTCTTCTGAGTAACACACACTGGATCCCAAGTCAAGCAGCTTTGCTGTATTTCTTGTCCCCTAATACATAGGATGTCCAGCCCCCTCCTTACCATCATGTCATCAACTTCCAATCTCCACCATGTCAATGAATTTACACTGAGTGCAACAATTCTTAGATCATGTTTGGCAGGCTGATTGATTTTACATCCAGCTTTCACTGCTCAATACAGCTATCCAAAGTAACCCAAGCTGGGCAGTGGGAAGTGGCCATCCAGCATCTTACTGACCCAAAGCTACCATTAGTGTGTGTCCTTGGCATAGGTCCGAGTAGGCCAGGTCCTCAACCCACTTAAATACCAATGCACATTTGGTGACATTAGATAACACGACCAAATCATCCAGAGCTGTATTTTACACAACAGACTGGCTAGGCCTGCCATGGCCTATAAACTGCAATCTGTTTTCTCCTATCATGGGAATACTGTGCTCCACAGTAGATGCCCAAAGCAGTTCATCTACACTACTCTTCATACAGAGCACCATGTCAAATCTGTAATGTTGCCCACTGCTCCATTTGGTGAGTTGGAGATGTAAACACTCGGTGTGTTTTTCTGAGGTGGAAGATACACAGAGAGACGGAGCAAACTTTGAATATATAATGACCAGAGGTCAGGATCAAACCTTGTGTATGGGAAGCAATGACCTTAACCATTATGCCAAATGGTTTTTTTTTTTTTTCAATCTAGTCTGCAACACAAAAAAGTAGGTCTATAGTGAGATGAACAAAGGATTTCCTGAAACTGACAATGAATCCCCATTATTAAAGGGCGAGTGTGAATAAGATGCTAAAGTATGACCATAGGCAAAGTGGACTGGATTAGCAAATTGTCTAGTTAAGGGAATATGTATTTCCTGAGTTTTGAAAACAGTTACAACTGGGGCTAGGCACTTTGTCGACTCCACCAGCTATAAAAAGTCCAAAAGGTAAAGCACTAAATGGAAAATGTGATAAGCCAGTACTGAATCTTCGGATTTCCTGCAAGAAGGGCATATGGGGATATGCAGGAAAGCTTCCTTTAAACCCCGAGATGCTAAAAAGGTCCTGTGGAAGGATAAAGTGCAGAAGGGTCTGAAGATAGAACATTTTGAAAGAGTACCTGCAGGAAGGTGTTTTAACTGGTTTGGGAGGGTGGCTAAATGGCTAAGGTGTTTGCCTTACAAACACAAGGTGCAGGGTTTGAGTCTCACATGGGATAATTGGCTAGGCTTAAAATGGCTCGCAAGGGCAGTTAGCTTAGTACTAAACTATGAACCCAAGATCATATGGCTCTCCACTGTGCTTTTCTTGGTATAAGGATGTCCAGTGTAGAACACTAACCCTATAAACAAACTTAAAACGAAGATTTAATGGCCATAATGTTCCTTTTTAAAAAGCCCTGAGTAAGTCCATCTACTCCCTCTCCATAGAAGGGGGAAGGGAGAAAACATGTTTGGCCTTCTGTTACTTTCTTTGGGGTTATGCCTACGTGAATTGAGGACAGTGGCTCCAATCAGACATAGCCCAATTTTTCAGAAATCTCTCCCGTACTAAAATTTTGCAAGATGACTTCTTGTCCCTCTGATTTAATAATCTGTTTCCCCTTTCTCGGTTGCTGTAGCAGTCTCTCTGGATTTGCAGTTCTCAGAAGCCATACTATTCTCCAACGGGGTCACGACAGAAGGTGTCTGAGGTAGATATGGAAGTACCACAGTTTCTTGTAACCTCTACGGTATGTTGGAATTAGACTGGGCAGGCCAAGTCTATGGCTTAGACCTTTTGACTTCCTTCACTGCAGGAGGTACATCAGGAAGGGTGGGATCTGCCATCTTAGACTGGGCCAAACACTTCAGTCACTGGGTCTCTAAGAAAGTGTTCAAAAGACAAATGGGAGCAGTGTCTTGGGAGCAAAAAACTGGCAGATGGAACAAGATTTGTAGACGCACTGCACTCAAGAATTGACACTGAGCATGGAGATCTTTGCACGCCATCTACCCATTACACACACTTGGTTCCCCTAGCTGACATGCAACAAACCAAAGCAAATCAGTTGAACAAGGAAAGACCCCACAGGGAACCTGTCTAACTTCAAGACTTGTGGTTCAGACACACTGGTGACAGACCTCCATTTGGTCTACAGGAATCTGATTATTTACGCTCATACATCTACTTAGATACCCCTACAATTATGATGTCAGAAACTGCTCAGGTTTACACTTTGGTACCAAAGCCTGATGTCAGCAGTGAAAAATGCATCTGTTTGGAATACCGCAACAGGGATTTCATTCAGGACATTAATAGAACAGTAGTAAGCAGTTCCCCAAATGAGCACTTGGCTATAAGTGCTCTCTTGCACAGACTGACCATCGAACACTTAAAAGTGGATTGTTTCAAGGCTCAGACTAAAAAAACTGAAAACATGGCACCAGCCAACAACCTCTACACCCAGAAATCCTGTAGGTAGAGAGGACATCCACAAAGTCTGGAGGAGTGAAGTCTCTCTGGTATTCAGGCTGTTCAAAGGCTTCCAATGCAAGGAAGTCACGTCATTACTACAACAGCAAAACACAATGAACACCATGAAGACCTCAAAGATGAGGCAACATCAGCTTGGGGGGGCTCAACTTTTATGCTGGGTCAGATGTGACACCAGCCTACAACAGAGCTTCCCTGAAAGAATGCAATACTGAGATAAAAGAGAAACAGTGAACACATGAACAGGACTGAATTTTAACCCAAACGAATAAATCCACCACAACGTGCACATGGTTGAATGTATCCAAGAAAAAGATTGTATATATATATATATATATATATATATATATATATATATATATATATATAGACAAAACACTGGCGATAGAGAAAACAAAAATGTAAGCAAATTCCCCAATCACACCCAGTCACTAACCGCCGGTTGGGGCCGCTTACCAACCAGCAAGTGAACCGTCTTTCCTGTCAGCAAATAAACCGTCAAATGTATATATCCAAGTAATCCGAAATGGAGTGAAACTATGTCACAGCCGAAAAGGCAAATATAATCAATGATACTGGTGCCGTGCTGATTTTAAGATATCTCAAACCAAAGCCTGTGCTAAAGAAAGCACGTAGTTAGTCCAATCCCAAGAATGTTTCAAACAAAGAATATGTGAAAAACCTTTTATTCGTAAGCGCTTTCACGGTACACTAGACCGCTTCATCAGACAAACACTAAAACATAATCATTCAACTTAAATATCTAATGTCAAACACTCCATACGAATGGGAGATGTATGTACCAGAACGGAAGAGGCTGAGTTGCGCTGGATTTTGAGACTAGGAGCGCATAGGAGTTTGGGTCTCAATGACACTGTTTCATTGAAACCTCACCTGAAGAGTAGAAGTTTGCGGTAGTTTTTACTACCTACGTTGATCTTCATTTGATTTTTGAC
>NC_056725.1:1523464618-1523481648 GCF_019279795.1 Protopterus annectens | reverse complement strand
TTACTGTTTGTTGTTTTGCATTTAAGTTACCTGTAACACATTGCACTTAAGTTACCTGGCACTTGCTCACTAAAGCAATTATATAAGTCAGCACTAAAAATTAAAAGCACTACACCCTCACTCCCCACTGGCCCTTGTTTTCAATTATAAAGGAATTCCCAATATTATTCTAGCATGTCCAAAGGTCAGTTGTCAATCTCCTCTCTGGTCCAGCTGGTGAATCTGGGAATCTTGGAGGCAATTTTACAACTGCCTCATGTACACAAACAACCCTCTCCTCCTCCCAACAAATTCAAACACATGTGAGAGATGCAACCATATAGCCAAACTGGAGGCTAAGATCTCTCAACTCAGTACTGGCATAACCAGTCAAGAGGAGAAGGAAACCACACTCACTACAATTCCAGTCTCACATAGACCTACCACGACAGCAAACCAAACACATAATCACACAAAACATACTCGGAGGTTCTAAATAAAGATCTGCCTAAGCAGCAGAGACCTCCAAAGCAGACACCCAAGCAACTGCTACCCCAAAACAAAAACACGTGCAACACATATTCACAAAGCCAGTGTGCCGAACAGTCACAACCCTTAAGACTAAACAACACACCTGATACACTTGTAAAAGGTGACTCTATCATCAGGCACACTGACGTCCCGCTCACCAGGCTGAACAAGGAGAGGGTCACGGTGAGCAGCCTGTCGAGCCAGGATCCGCCACATAACACAAGCACTCAGGTCACTCCAAGCAAGTACAAATATGACTCAGTCATTGTCCATGCTGGTGTGAATGACCTGAGACATACCTCCCTGGACTACATGAAAAGAGACATAGAGGAGCTCTCTGAGCATGTAGCCCAGGCCGGCATGACCCTGACCTTGAGTAGCATCTTACCTCACCAAGAATGATGCCACAATATGAAGACAAGATGATCAATTTCAACAATTGGCTTAAGTACTGGTGCCATTCAAAGGGGATCCAATGCCTGTCAGCTTGGGATGATATGCTCGACAAGCCACGATGCTTTCTTGCTAGGGACGGCTTGCACCTGTCACCCTGGGCTTCTGGATATTGACAAAGGCTCTTGCTACTCCCCATAGTGCCTTTTTAGGCAAGGCTCAAAAGACAAACCCACCTCCATAGGTATCACAAGGGATAAGAAACTAAGAGTAATGCTACTCAACGCCAGAAGTCTAAACCTCAAGATGCACGCGACTCAAACTCTCCTTAGCATGGAGAACATCGATATCTGTGCAGTAACAGAAACCTGGTTCAGGGCTCCGAGAGCACCCCAGCACTACCAGGTTATACCTCATACCATACTTTTCGGCCCCAAAACTTGGACCGAACCACAAAAGGAGGGGGAGTATCGATATTCATCAAAGATACCCACATCTCCAAGTTGGTGGCAAAGCACCTAAGCATCAGAGACTATCCATGTGCAACTAACAGTGGGTAAAACTGCCTTCCAGTTTATAGCCTGCTACAGACCACCCTCCCAAACCCAGGAACTCCACTCGACCTTCCTGAGAACACTGGAAAATATGAAGGTCTCTCCAAACACCATTATATCAGGCGACTTCAACTACCCAAAACATAGACTGGGAGCATTACTCTAGCTCCAACACCCTAGCCCAAAGGTTCCTAGAATTTATAAACTCAAATGATATGGAACAACTTGTTACCACTCCCCACAAGAGGGAAAACATACTGGACCTGATCATCACCAACATGGGGACTCTATGCTCCAGACCAGAAGTGTATCCCTCACTGGTAAGATCAGACCATAAACTAATCTCACTGGATATTCACATCCCTACTCCCACCCCTGCCCAGAAAACCACAGTGAAAAACTTCTAAAGCAAATTTCACACTCCTCAAAACCGAGGTGGAATCCTTCAAAGCCCCCTGGCCTGTGGAAAATATGGCCCAGACCGCAGAATCCTTTATAAACGATTCTATGAACACCTTCAGGGAATGCATGGATCATGCGATCCCAAATAAAACCAAGACCCAATCCTCCACAGTCAGACGCCCCGTCTGGTGGACCCCAGCCAGAAACAGACTATACAATAGAACGAGGGAGCTACTAAATGATAGAGCAAAATCCCAAAAGGGAAAGCATCACTGATCAGTATTAGCAAAAACTATGGCACTCATAAAATTGTCTAAGGCCAGCTTCGAGAGAAAAATTGCACAGGACACTCAGGATAATCACAAGGCTTTCTTTAGTTATGTTAGGAACCTGGGTGGTAATTCCCAGATATGCTCAGAATTAGTCCAAAATGACAAAAAATACACCAAACCCACAGACATTGCCAACAGCCTAGCTGACAGGTTCAGCGAAAACCCCCGCGCCGCACCAAAAGGGCAAATATCTATCCCAGCAGAGTGCTGCCCCCCTGACATCTCAGATGCTCAGGTAAGAGCCACCCTCTCCAAAGCAAAAGCACAGCATCAGTGGGACCAGACGGTGTCCCGGGCTGCGTCCTATGAACTCCAAGAAGAGCTAAACCCAAACATAAAACTACTGTTCAATCTCAGCCTTACTACAGGATATGTGCCCAAAGAGTGGCGTCAGCAACAGTGGTCCTCTCCATAAAGGTGGTGCCTCAACGGATCCTGGAAACTATCACCCCATAAGCCTGACTAGCTTGGTCTGCAAAGCTATGGAAAGGATCATCATGGACCTCATAATAAAGATATTGGAGACCTACAGACACTGGATCCTACCCAGTTCGGCTTTGTTAAGGGTAGATCCTGCCTCTTAAACCTGGTTGATTTCTTTGAAACAGTCACCAAGGCCATTGACGAGGGAAGGTGGTCCACACAGCCTACCTGTACCTCATAAAGCCTTCGATACAATACCCACTTGGGTATTATAGATAAGCTCACCAGCTTAAATATAAACCCTATGTCACTAGATGGACTGCAAACTGGCTCAAGGACAGAACCCACATGGTTAGAATTGCTGGAGCCATGTCAGACTCCAAACCAGTTACAAGTGGTGTCCCACAAGGCTCAGTCCTGGGACCTTTCTTGTTCGGTATATATTTCTTGGAGGTACAGGCCAACACTTAAAGGACTGTGGCTGACCAAGTTCACAGATGACTGCAAACTGGCG
The DNA here is from genome assembly GCF_019279795.1 of Protopterus annectens. Lineage (NCBI taxonomy): Eukaryota > Metazoa > Chordata > Ceratodontiformes > Protopteridae > Protopterus > Protopterus annectens. Next base: position 1,523,478,520 of record NC_056725.1, on the reverse strand, counting down.
CCATAATCCACTCTCCAGCCGACACAAGCATCCTCCAAAAGGGCCTCATAGAAACAGACAACTGGTGCCAGAGCCATGGCCTCAAGCTAAATGCCAAAAGTGTATAGTCATCCCTTTGGCAAAACAAAGTGCCCACAAATTACCACATAGGTGGTAATCCATTAAGTACAGAAGAAGTAATTTGGGACCTGGGGACCCAAGTTGATAGCAATCTCTCATTTGATAACCACGTGGCCAAAGTGGTTAGAAAAACATTTTATATAGCCCACCTAATCATGAAGGGATTCACATCTAGATCAGGGAGGTCATCGTGCCTCTTACTCATCCCTCATCAGGCCCATAATGGAGTACAATGCCCTTTTGGGATGTACCTTACCAGACACCTGCAGCAACTGGAAAGACCCCAAAAAGTACCTCACCAAGAGGATCAAAGGGCTCAAACAGATGCCATATGCTGCCTGGTTAAAGAAACTCCAGCTCTACTCAGTGGCATACCGCCTGTTCAGAGGCGATCTGTGCCTGACGTATAAAGCCATGTCCAACCGGAATTAATGGACATGCTGCACCTCAGAAAATCCAAATCCCATCGAGCTACGCTCGAGAGACTTGAACCTCAGCACTGAAATAAATAGGACATGCTGGAGGGACAGATTCATAACCCAGAGGCTCCCTTCACTCTGGAATAAAATCCCAGTCCAGGTTAGGCAGAGTCCCTCATTGACTCTCTTCAAGAGGAATCTTGATGAGTGGATGGGAGATCGTAGGTTTACCCCGGGTATCACTTCTGTGTCACTGTTAGACAAAGGCACAATATACTAACCTCGAAAAAGGGCATAGCAACCTACATCACAACTCTCCAAAAACAGAAGTCTTTTCTTACATTATGCTTCCCTCTGGATCATCTTTGTTCTATTAGTGTTATCAAGTGTATGCCTATCCCCCACAAAATCACATTAATCCATATCTATCAATTTTGGCAACAGCTTTGCTATACTTTTCACTAGTATAGACATAAACTCTTTGCAATCATGGTTTAAAATTTAAATGGGTCTATAGGAAGCTGGTTCTGATGGGTCTTTACCTTCTTTAAGTATTATAGTCACCACTTTTCATACTGTGCGATATAGTTACTAAACGATGATATTTATCTAATCGTGTAAAGTTGCTCATGCTCCAAGCCTTGAGCTCATTCACTAATTTCCCATAATGCCTCTTTTATCACTTCTCCCTCAGATTTCATTTGCCACTTTCAAGATCAAACATGATCCTAATTTCGCTGTAGCTAAGTGATCAATATTTTTGTTCAGCTAGAAATCATCTTTCTATACTTATTTTGCTCCTTAGTAGCCTTTTGTTCACTTTACTTATTTCTATCTGTTCCAAAACAAAAAAAAGGCTTTTTTCTCAGATTCTTTGGCAGTGAATGGCATGGAGGCCTTATTTGTAACTTACCTTTATATTTGTATCTCTATAGCAATATATATATATATATAGCTCCATATATATTCTGTCTTGCCTAAAAGGATTGTTAACTTGGATACTTTTTTATTTTGTGAGTGGTACAACTTCTTTGCCATCCTAACTAGTATAGTTAGACATTTCACTATTTTTGTTCTGTTATTTGTGTTATTATTGTTATTATTGCTTTTGTTGTTGAGGTAAGCCATAGAGAAGGGCTTCAAAAATGTGGCCATTGTGGCTTCAGAATCCCACCCCAGGATACCCATGATCTTTGGTATGGTTTGATTAGGGCTGGATAATCTCATGGTGGACCGCTATATGTGTAATGTCTTTGGGCCACTCTCCTTTGCTGAGAAAGCAAAGTTGATTTTGAAAGGTTTACTTCCCCTGATTCTTCCAATGATAAGGACAGAGACACTTAACACAAAAGGGTGGAGAAGTGCAGAGAGTAAAGAGAAAGAAAAAGGGAAAAGAGATAGAAGGAAGGAAAAGAAAATTAATGAAACCAGGCACCTTTTTGGCAGAGAGGATATTTAGGATGGATCACACCATCTGCACTGACACTGATGCATTCTGCATCTCCAGTGCTGGGAACCTCCAGCATGACACCAACCATTAATCCAGTCCAATCTCCAAAAAAGACACTCAGCAGGCACTTTTATGAAAAAGAGTTGTCCAGATTCCTATCTTTCCACCCTCCATCCACGTCCTCCTTTAGGTCTACCAGACCTTATTCTTGTGCATTAGAACTGGACTGGAATCAAATGATGATTGCATTTTTGAAGACTTAGATTGAGATGGGTGTCATACCACTCCCCTCTGTGTCTAGGGTGGATTGGGTTGGTCCACAGTCTCCTATTCTAGCTCCTTTCCTGATCCCAGTCTCAGCACCAGTGGTTTCAAAGCTGGTATCACTCTCAGAGCCTATCAGCTCAGTAACAATCACTTTGCATCTGACTCATTCAATACAAAGACCTTTGGCGACGTTTGAGTCTTAGAGCCAATTGCTTCAATGCTGGACCTCTGGCACATCCTCAACACCAACCTGCTCAAAACCATTTATGTATTGTAGTCTTCAGCATTTGAGAGGGTGGCTCTGTCCTCAGTCTTAGAGCCATCTGAGCCTTCTGTGTTGGTGCTGTCATCTTAGGTGTGTATCACGTCCACTTTGGTGGGAATGGGTATGGCATTAATTCTAGGGTCCCAGATGCTGACAGACTCTTGATCGGCATTTTAGGTTTTTAAGAGAATGATAGCCACCTTCTCAAGGAAAACCACCGCAGCTCCATCAGCATAAGCTCCAGCCCCCGGCACCCTTCAGTTTGAAGTTCAGCCTTCTTGGCATTCCTTCTTTTGACAGGACAGACCATAAGGCCCCAAAGGTCATCCCCCTCAGGTACAAGTTGAGTACTGTGGAGATTTAGATACAGCTCCCCTGGATCTTACAAAGAAACAGATATGTAAAAGGACACACATTGACTCCCATATGGAGTATCTTACCAGTGACAGTGAGTTAGATGATGGATAGGGTTGTCAACAGTCCTCTCCTGAAGTTGCCTTTCTGTAAAATCCTCAAATTGACGCACTACAATAAATCTTGTTCAACTGATCCACCCTCTCAGGATGAAGAAGTGTTATTTGAGGCTATCTGGACTACAACTTTTACTTCTTGGGTGATACCCCCTGCCAACCATCTGCTTGACTTGGTTGCCAGAAAGGCATTGCAGGAACCTGACTTCATTGTGGCAATCCCCAGAAAGCCCGGTAAGGTCCTTTATCCTCTTAAGGGTAGGCAGTATTGGAGTAAGAACCTTCTAGTAGAATCCATCATTGTAGTATCAGCCAACAAGGGAGAGCAGTCAGGTGATGCAGTGGCTGTCCAAGCACCAACTAAGGAATATTGTGCAATGGGTAGGATGGAGAAGCATGCCTTTGCTTTGGGCATGTTTGTTAAGACATTAAATAATATTACCCACATGAACCACTTCCAAAGAGACTTAGCAGAACAAGCTTTTAACTCTTTGAAAATGCTGGCCATTCCCGAGTCCAGAAAACAAGTTGAAACTTATGTGCCAATGATATTAAATATTTCCACACTTTTCATGAGACTACTATAGAATGCAGCTGATGTAGCAGTGAGAGCAACATATGCTGGTATAACTATGAAACACTGTGCTTGGCTCTGCCTTTGCACTTTGTGGATAACTTTAAAATATTATTCAGCAATTCCTGTTATGGTGGCTCCTCACTATTTAGACTCAAGGTCAAAGAAAGACTACAGAAGTGTGTGCAGGAGGAACTGACATTGTCTGCCGTAGGTTATGATTTGAGACTTCTCAAAGATCATATAACAGGAATCAAAATAGATTCTAATCCCTATGGTTCAGGAAATACAACCATCAGTCCCATGACTGCTCTTCTGACAGGTGCGGCTGAGGCAAAGGTGGCCCCTTAAATGGATGTCATCTCACAGGCAAAGGTGGTCCCCAAAACCAGGGATTCAGAGGTCCCTTTTAAGGGAAACAATCTCAGTGTCCCTGGATGCTCCCCTCTGGAGGCAGTCAGGAATTGTTTTTCTTCATTCAGCCCCATGGATGACCATCATGCAGGAAAAGTGGGTAAGGAGAATCATATTCAGAGGCTATACAATATATTTTTCTTACCTCCAGAGTTCAACATTCTCTGCCATTTTCAGACATCCCAACCATCAGTGCAGAGCTGCACAAAGAGGGATCACTACTCTCTTTGGAAAAGGAGTCATCCATAGAAGGCCCAGGGTCTATATAAGATTCTTTGTGGCCCTGAAAAAAAAAACAAGGACCTTAGGCCAATCCAAGATGTCAGTAGCTGTAATCCATACCTTACAAAGATCCAGGTCAGGATGGTCATGGTGCAAACAATATTGCCCTGTTTAAAGGCATGTGACTGGATCTGCCAAATAGGCCTTGAAGATGCATATCTCCACATCAAGACTGCCAAGGAGTCAAATAGGATTCTACACTTTTGGTAAGAAGCCAATTATTATCAGTTCAAAACTCTGACCTTCAGTCCCATCACAACTCCCTGGGTGCTCACCAAGTGAATGGTAGATGTTGCTCTGTATCTGTAACTCAAAGGGATTTGTTTTTTCTTCTATCTAGACAATGGGGTCTTAGCTGCTACATCAGTGGAATCCCTAATGGCTACCAGAGACTACTTGCTTCAGCTTTGCCTGTCATTAAGTATCTTAGTAAGCTACAGTCCACTCAGTCAGTAGTTTTATAGGCTGCCATCTGGACTCAACAACTTGTATATTGAGACTTTCAAATAACAGACTAAAAGCTTTAAGAAGAGATGGATTTACTTTCTACTGTATCACCAATCACCTCCAGTGTCCCTGGTTCTGAACATTTTCATATTAATAGTTTCCACAATTCTCGTAGTCCCTTATGTTATCCTCTACATACAAGTTCTTTGAAATTAAAGCATACAGTGGTCCCAACTTTCAGATACCTTAAATGCTCCCAAATCAGTGACTGGACTCCAGGATAACTTTCATGGGAGGACCCTTTATCCTTCCCACATCACCAGTAACAGTTATTTTGAAGGCCTCTTCTCTGAGGAGTGGGAGGAGCACTGTGAGGGGAAAATGGGCCAAGGAACATGCTGCAGGCCCTTCGAGACTTCCTTTCTTCAAGAGTGATTCTTACAGAGTCAGACAACATGTCAGTGGTGTGGTATTTCAAAAAGCAAAGAGGAACCAAATCTTGTCTCCTTTACAGAAAAGCCATGAGAGTATAGCAATGGGTGATTGCTTTGTTCAATTTTATGATAGCAAAGCACATCCAGGGAAAAGTCAGCTGTCTACTGGACTGGCTCAACAGGTCTATACTAATGTATCATGAGTAGTCTGTAAAACTTAGAGTTGGCATAATAGTTAAGGTCTTAACCTCACAGATACAAGGCACAAAGTTTGATTCTGACCTCTGGCTACTGACTTGAATTGTCTGAAGACTGGTAATCCAGTATATAGCTATGAACCTATGAACTTATGTTCAGCTACCGAGGCCAGCCCTGCTGCAATATCTTTGCCTCCCCATACAACACAAAAAGCAGCAGCTGCTTCACCCTGATCCCTCCAGAAGGACAGTCATCATGAGATGCTCTAGTCTGTTAGTGGCGTTCTGGGCTCCTTTATAGCTTACCTCCAACTTTCCAGATTACCAAATTTCTATAGAAAGTATAGAATATGCAAAGCAGCAGTAATTGTCATCACTCCGTTCTGGCCCAGGCAAACCCAGTTCCCCTTGTTGAGGCCTTACTTAACAAAGCAGCCATGGCATCTAGCTCTACAAAAGGACCTATTAGCCCATTCATTTGGCTAGCTTCACCGAACATTCATTCCCTTAAATTAACTGCATGTTTTTTCCAATTCCAGTAATGGAGAGGGATCATGCCTTAACTTGGAGTGTAGTTTGAATATTATTAGCCTGTCAGAAATGGTCTAGATGTAAAATTTACAAGAACGAGTACAAGTGCTTTTACATATGGGCCTCAATCCAAGGAACATACCCCCTTTCTGACCCAATCCCTTCTGTTTTCCATTTCTTTTCCTTCTTGATTGATGCTGGCTGTAGCTAGTCCAATAGTCTAATTGGGAGCCATTTTACATTTTCACACTGACTTCCCTTCATCCTCACTTGTGGTTCATAAGTCATGCAAAGCCTTCTTGAAAGGGATCTTCATCTTGCTTCCCCCTGACAAAGATCTAACATTAACTTGGAACTTCAATTTTGTGATAGAAATAGTCATAGACCCCCCCCCCCCCACATACACACACACACACACACACACACACACACACACACACTCACACTCACACTTTAAGCCAGCCTAATTTGCAGAACTAAAATATATTTTATGGAAATCCCTATTTTTGGCAGCTATCACTCAGTAGGACAGATTTCAGAATTACAGGCTTTTTCTTCCAATCCTCCTTATCTAGTGTTCCACAAAGACAGGATCATACTAAGATCTAACCCCTGTTTCACTTCAAAGTGGCATCTGAATACAACTTTATCCCACCTATTCATCTCCTATTATTCTTTTCAAACTATACTAACAAAGGAGAATTCCTTCTGCATATAGTAGATGTCCAAAGATAATTATGCTTCTACCACTAAAGCCCCAAACCTATAAAAAAAAGATTCCCAATTGTTGTGGCTTTTGCTTTTTCCATAAAGTCTCTAAATTACCCTTGTCCAGATGGCTTTTAGACTGCATTTCCTTTGCATATTCCAAAAACAGGTCCTTACCCTCCAAACCGAAACCTTGTTCTACCATATCAGTGTTGACTTTAATGACTTTCTTTAAGAACTCTTGTTTTTTTTTGGAAGATTTGTGTAGCAGCAGTATGGTCTGCACTGCATATCTTTGCCAAACATCACAAGATCCAAAGCCTCCTTTGAAGCTATCATTCTTAAGAGTGCCCTGTCATAATAACATCCAGGAAAAACAAGCAGCTTGGGATTCTGCCCAAGCCCAATTGGACAGACCAGATGAAACAGGATAAGTAAGTTATGTACAACCCACCCGCCACCCCCCCCCCCCACCAACTTGACATATCCATCCAGAGTGACCTGGTAGATCTATATGAAGCCCTTCCATTCTTCATTCCACCCATCTTGACTTCTTGCCACAGTCACTCATTCTGCTCATTTCTGCAGTCCTTACTGGGTATGCAGAGAACTAGATCTGTATAGGACTAGGATGGGGCATTAGGAACATTTTTGATGGAGGTTGAGGCTTGGAGCATGAGTGAAGTTGCCAGATCAGATCCAATGAGTGATTCTACTCTCCACTCATATGGACCTGGGAGGAAAAGGATCCAGCATTATGGTAGATACACAAATTCCATTTTTATGTTATTCTTTTCCAGAACAATTACATCTGTTTAAAAATGAAGACATTAAGCTTTGAGGAAAATGCTGAATCTATAAGGATCCGATGATAGGATCAGAATTCGCTTATTCAAAAATGACAGAAGCAACAACAACAAAAAATAGTCTGAGAAGGAAAAAAAATGAAAAAGACCCCTTTGGTCTTTCAGTAATGGTGTATACTTTTATTCATTTAAAGGCTTCCTTCACTCTTCATTGAGAAAATGAGTCTTATCCAAAAAAAAAAAAAGTGAAAAGGCCGTAAGCTAACATTAGTTATAAATGAAAAAATATATCAAGCCTTTTAGTAATAGGAGTACTTTGTGAATCTATCCCTGTTAAAGAAATAGTCACATTTTGAGATGCTTCAACTGCTAAACTTGCAAAAACAAAGGAAAATCTATGGAACAAAATACCATAATGACATTTCATAAAACTCCTGTAGGTTATATGATGGCACATGGTTATTTCTACATTCCATTCTCACTCACACCTTTGTTGACTTATGAGCTAGTGCAGACATCAATGCAGGTCAAGAGATCAAAGCATCGCATTTAAATTATCATCTCTGTACAGAGGGATTCCTCTGAGTTGTGCACTTAGGGCAGCCACTGGCACCTGTACTGGTTTAGCATTTAAAAAAAATATATATATATTTTATAACATAACAACAAGGGACTTACACAATTTAACTTGCATGGCAAAGTATAAAGTATCCATCCAGAAACAGGCTAATGATACCTTAAAATCTTTACCAGATACAGAAACCAGAGAAAAGCTTTAGAAACTGCCCATTCACTGTTATTTTGGTTAGTGTAGACATGGGGCTGGATTCACGATGGCTTGCACGGAGTGTACAAGTAGAGTAAGACTCCATGCAGCCATCATGTCCGACGAGCGATCCAGGAACAGCTTGTAGAGGTATGTAAGAGAGCTCCTAAAATGTCTCCTACACGGACATGGCTGGGATATGCAAATTACCTCACTTGCAGCCAAAAGGCATGCAAATGAGGTAAACTTGCAATCCAGGAAGCACAAACCTGTCCGAGTAGGAGCTGTGTTAGCTGCAGAAATGTACTCAGTTGACAACTGAGTACCGTTCTGCAAATAGCACAATGGAGCCTTGTCAGCTCCAAATAAAGGTTGCATATGGTTGAGGAAGCATGCCAATGGCCAAATATACGGCCAATGGAAATGTTCCCAGATGCAAAATTAAAATAAAAATACTTTTTTTTTTCGGTGATTTCCGATGTTTAAGCATAGCGCAGCGCTGCGCAAACGGGGTGCGTTAAAAAAATCATAAAATAAGAAAATAAAAGCCACAAACACGGAATCTATGAAAACTGTTAAATTACAATGTAAGGGAATAGCAGGCTGAAGACAACATGGCCACCGAGTAGGGGTTGCTAAGGGGAGAAGCCCAGTCTAAGACATGTAACCAAGCATTAGTAGGCAATCCTATGTAAATGAGTGTTAGAATAGTGAATCGCCCTTTTACATAGCAAATGAGCACAGTCAGTGGAGTGTAGGAGTAGGATATGGGGAGTAACAGAGTAGGAGATAGGTGACATCACAAGGGGGTTATGTATGAAAGTAGTGAAGCTCATAGGAGCAGAGTGGCATGTGTCAGCTGTCAGTTAGACATCACGGAAAGAGGTGTGTCAACAGGTAGGCCAGGGAAAGCCAAGAAATGGAAGGTGTATACTGTGGATAACACCAAAGTTTCTTGCTGAGCGGGTATGCGCGCGTGTGCACGCCTGTAAACCCGAGTAAGACAGAGTGCGCACGTGAAAGCGTGAGTGCGTGCGTGTAAGCCGGAGTAAGCATGTATAAGGCTGTTTAAAGACATGTAAGTGTGTTTGCACTGGTGTGCACGCGGTTTAACCCGAATAAGCAAATATTAGTCTGTCTAAGCATGTGTGCGCACGTGTGAGCTGCTGTGAGCGTGTTTGCGCTTTTATGCCCGTCGCTCCCCCCTGAGGAAACAGAAAGAAAAAAGGAAGCACAAGAAACAGTAGGAAGCTACCAGGGAATACTTGTAGAACTAGCAGGTGAAAACAATCAGAATCAGGCAATTACACAGGCAGAAAACTAGCGCAGCCCAGCACTTAAAACTCTGCAAACAACAGTGCAGTTTGTTTCTGTCAAGAGACACTGCAACACTGGAGTAAGCTACTAGAAGTGAAAACTGAGAAAGCTTCACTCAGACAGAAAATGCTAGGGGCTGCCATTGCTGTTATAAGGTGACATATGCAACATGCTGAGGGTGGTGACAATGCAAATGCTGCCAGACAACCCACAGTGAGGAGACGGAGAAGAGTGTACAGGCCCAGGGTCACCTACCAGGGGTTACATGAGCTGGAGGTAGTGGAGCACTATAGAATGGACAGAGACCTCCTGCAGCAAATTGTTGAGCTGTGCAGGCCACACCTCACACACAGAAACAACAGAGGGGAACCCATCCCAGTGGAAACCAAGGTATCTGTTGGCCTAAGAATACTAGCAACAGGTACCTTCCAGAGACCAACTGGTGATATGATGGGGATATCACAGGCATCAGCATCCAGGGTACTGCACCAGTTCCTGGATGCCATGTCAGCACATGTCGGTAATCATGTATATTTCCCCAATTCCCATGAGGTATTGGCCAGCAATATGCATCTCTTCCAGCAAATAGCAGAATACCCTGAGGTAGTGGGTGCAATAGACTGCACGCATATACGCATCAAAGCACCAGCCGGTGAGCGGGGTAGGGCCTACATTAACTGCAAGGGCTTCCCCTCCATCAACTGCCAGGTCATGTGTGATGCCCAGGGCATAATAATGAATGTGTGTGCTGGCTGCCCTGGAAGCTATCATGATTCCCATATCTGGCATCTGACGCAGCTGTACCAGACATTTGCCAATGGGGACATCCCACATGGTCACTTAGTGGGGGATGCTGGCTATGCACTGGAGCCGTGGCTGATGACACCCATCAGAAACGCACACACACCTGAACAGGAACGCCATAATGAGGCACATGCACAACACAAAATGTAATTGAGTGTGTGTTTGGGTTGCTCAAGTCATGGTTCCAGTGCCTGGACACATCTGGTGGAGCCTTGCAATACTCACCAACTACATTTACCCAAATTGTCATGGTATGTGCTATGCTACATAATATGATTTTGCGAAAACAGCTGCAGCAGGACCAGCATAAGCCTGGGCCAAACAGCCCCCCACCATTGCCAAGGCCATCACAGGCAGAGCGTGACTCGGAGGAGGAACAACCTGAGCCTGCCCCAGTAGGCAGAAGGAGGCGTGCCCAGTATGCCTTGGCCTTGGCAAAGAGGCAACGCATAGCTCATATACACTGGCTCAGTAGGAACCCTGGAAATGATACCTCTCTCTGACTCCCACATATAGTGAAAGGGATGCCTAAGTTGACACAACCTGCTTTCAAACATGTGCAGGGAGTGTAGTATGTGCATCCGACATAGGCAGCCCTGCAGCACCACCTGAGGCATGATGGCCATGTGTTAAGCAATGTAAGGTAGTGCTAAACAGCATTTACCATCATGTAGTATATGCAAACCTGATGACCTTGAGTATCATCCTACCCTCACCAAACATGATGCCACAGTATGAAGACAAGATGATCAATTACAACAATTGTCTTAAGTATTGGTGTCAGTGAAAGTGGATCCAATGCCTGTCAGCCTGGGATGACATGCTCGACAAGACATGATGCTTTGCTAGGGATGGCTTTCACCTGTCACCTGTGGCCTTTTGGATATTGCCAAAGGCTCTTGTCACCCCCATAGTGCCTTTTTTAGGTAAGGCTCAAAAGACAAATCCACCTCCATAGGTATCACAAGGGATAAGAAACTAGAAGTAATGCTACTCAATGCCAGAAGTCTAAACTGCAAGATGCATGCACTCCAAACTCTCCACAGCATGGAGAATGTTGATATCTGTACAGTAACAGAAACCTGGTTCAAGGCTCCCAAGAGCACCCTAGCACTAACAGGTTACACCTCATGCCATGCTATACAGCCGCAAAACATGGAACAAACTACAAAAGGAGGGTGAGTATCAATATTTGTCAAAGATACCCACACCCCCAGGTTGGTGGCACAGCATGAAGCATCAGAGACTATCCATGTGCAACTAACAGTGGGTAAAACTGCCTTCCAGTTCATAGCCACACTTGGAACCACACTTGGCTGACTGGAGAACACATGAAAATATGAAGGCCTCCCCAAACACCATTATATTGGGTGACTTCAACTACCCAAACATAGACTGGGAGCATTACCCTAGCTACAACACCCTAACCCAAAGGTTCCTAGAATTTATAAACTCAAATGCTATGGAACAACTTGCTACCACTCCCACAAGAAGGGACAACATACTGGACCTGATCATCACCAACATGGGGACTCTATGCCCAAGACCAGAAGTGTATCCCTCACTGGTAAGATAAAGACCATAGAGTAATCTCACTGGATATTCACATCCCGACCCCAGCCCATGGCCAGAAAACCACAGTGAAAAATTTCACTAAAGCAAATGTCACACTCCTCAAAATCGAGGTGGAATCCTTCACAGCCCCTGTGCCTGTAGAAAATACGGCCCAGACCTCAGAACCCATTATAAACGCATTCTATGAACATCTTCAGGAATCCATGGATCATGCAATCCCAAATAAAACCGAGATCCAATCCTCCAAAGGCAGGCATCCTGTCTGGTGGACCCCAGCCATAAAAAACATACAATACAAGGAGGAAGCTACTATATGATAGAGCAAAACCCAAAAAGGGAAGGCATCTCTGATCAGTATTATTGAAAAACTACAGCCACACATAAAATCATCTAAGGCCATCATTGAGATAAAAATTGTACAGGACACTAAGGATAATCACAAGGCTTTCTTTAGTTATGGTAGGAACCTGGGTGGAAATTCCAAGATATGCTCAGAATTAGTCCAAAATGACAAACAATACACCAAACCCACAGACATTGCCAACATCCGAGCTGACAGGTTCAGTGCAAACTCCCCCCCCCCACCAAAAGGGCAAATATCTATCCCAGCAGAGTGCTGCCCCCCTGACATCTCAGATGCCCAGGTAACAGCCAGCCTCTCCAAAGCAAATCAAACAGCATCAGTGGGACCGGACAGTGTCCTGGGCTGTGTCCAACATGAACCCCAAGAAGAATTGAACACAAACATAAAACCACTGTTCAATCAAGCCTTACCACAGGATATGTACCCAAAGAGCAGTGTACAGCAACAGTGGTCCCTCTCCACAAAGGTGGTGCCTCAATGGATACTGCAGACTATTGGACCAGAAGCCTGATTAGCTTGGTCTGCAAAGCTGTGGAAAGGATCATCATGGACCTCAGAAATAAAGATATTGGGGACCTACAGGCACTGGATCCTACCCAGTTTGGCTTTGTTAAGGACAGATCCTGCCTCTTAAACCTGGTTGAGTCATTTGAAACAGTCACCAAGGCCATTGATGAGGGGAACGTGGTCCAAACAGCTTACTTGGACCTCGCAAAAGCCTTCCATATAATACCCCACTTGGTCATTATAGATAAGCTCACCAGCTTCAATATAAGCCCCTATGTCACTAGATGGGTTGCAAACTGGCTCAAGGACAGAACCCACATGGTCAGAAATGCTGGAGCCATGTCAGAACCCAAACCAGCTACAAGTGGCATCCCACAAGGCTCAGTCCTGGGACCTCCCTTGTTTGGTATATATTTCTCGGAGGTACAGGCCAACACAGAAGGACTGTGGCTGAACAAGTTTGCAGATGACTGCAAACTGGGCGCCATATTCGACCCTCCAGCTGACACAAGCATCCTACAAAAGGGCCTCATAGAAACAGACAACTGGTGCCAGAGCCATGTCCTCGAGCTAAATGCTAAAAAGTGTATAGTCATCCCCTTTGGCAAAAACTAAGTGCCCACAAATTACCACATAGGTGGTAACCCATTAAGTATGGAAGAAGTGATAAGGGACCTGGGGACCCAAGTTGATAGCAATCTCTCATTTGACAACCACGTGGCCAAAGTGTTTAGAAAAACATTTCATATAACCCACATAATCATGAAGGTATTCACATCTAGATCAGGGGAGGTAATTGTGCCTCTTTACTCATCCCTCATCAGGCCCATAATTGAGTACAATGCCCCTTGTGGGATGTACCTTATCAGACACCTGCAGCAGCTGGAAAGACCACAAAAGTACCTCACCAGGAGGATCAAAGGGCTCAAACACATGCCATTTGCTGCCCGGTTAAAGAAACTGCAGCTCCACTCAGTGGCATACCACCTGCCCAGAGGAGATCTGTGCCTGATGTATAAAGCCATTTCCAACCTGGAATCGATGGACAATGCTGCACCTTGGAAAATCAGAATCCCATCAAGCTAGGTGCTCAAGAGACCTGAACCTCAGGACTGAAATAAATAGGACATACTGGAGTGACAGATTCATAATCCAGAGGCTCCTTCCACTCTTGGGTAAACTCCC
>NC_056725.1:1523448512-1523464118 GCF_019279795.1 Protopterus annectens | reverse complement strand
TGTGTTTTGTTTGCACACAGAGTTTGCGTAGTTTTGTAAGCACACCAGTGTTAATTCCCAAAGTGTACTGTCCCGCTTTTATGTGCCGTCGGCTGTTGTGTGTACATGTGTCTGCATGTTGAGGTGTGGACAGTACATGTGTAGTGATGTTTGCAGCACAGAGTTGCAGGTGTACATTTGTGAACATGGTTAGCATGGAACATGACATGGTTTGACAATTATGCTGTGGGTGTCCACGGTTTCAAATGTCAATGGTCTGCATTCTGATACCATACACAACCCTGCATGGCCCTGACATTCAGTGGTCATTACATGGTGTCTCCTCAGCTGATACACAGATGTAGGAAACTGGTGTCAGTGATATCCTGCAGTTACTACACTACACCCAGTAGCCATTCTTACTGAGCCTCACACATCCCTGGGAACAATACTCTTTGGCATATAGTAGTCTCAATGGTACATGTCCAACACACTTCGGATATGTCCATCCACGACTGCAAATGCATACAGTGGCCTACAATGCATTCTACACATGACACACCTAACCACCACAGGGTATCATACAGACAGATACCTGTTGTCCAAGCCATGCTATATTGCTGTAATGCAACTGTAGCATTGTCATCGACATGTAGTTAACATAGTATTCCAGTACCATGTAGGTGGTAGCACCCATCATGTAGAGACGGGTAATGGGTGTGTACATGTGGACAAGTGTTATCTTGTCTATCCTGTGATATTCACATTTCCAAGGGTATACTCGCAGTCCCTTGGTGTATCACCCTAAGCAAGAAGGTGTCTGTATGCATATCAGCAACAGATGCTGTACCCATACACCTACACTGGATGTCCATCACTCACAGACTTTGCTGTGTTTTTGACATGTCTGATATATACTCCAGACATGAACCCTCACCCCACATTAATCTATCAAAAGCTTTTTCATGGGTATGTGTCACTTAGTTGGCCTCAGGACACAGATCACTGCAGTAGCCTGCATTGTCACCCAACATACATGTAGCCTAAGGTCCTGGTAAGCTGCGGCACATGCTGGCAAAGGTAACAACTGTATTCATATGCGGCAGGCTTCACACATAGGAACTATTACAGGTCACAGGTACATATCTGTATGTGGCACACACACACATACCTGCTGTGTTCATTGAAATTACTGTAATAAAAATATGTCATACAATAATAAAAGCAAAACACACAACACATTTGCCATGTTGGCAAACTGTGACAAACACACACATGGCATTTCTAGGGTTCAAACCCCTACCTAACACTATGTTTTGTTGATGCTTGAGAGAGACACATTAGGCATGGCTGGCTATTTGCATTATTGGATGATTGTTGCTTCTCCTGCTGTATATATAGGGTGCTGACATCATCAGTCTTTTCCAAAGAGGAATGTACATCTTTTGAGTGTGTTATCCCAGTCTTCAAAAGGCCATTCCTTTTACTGAGAATTGCATACATACACAGCCCCCTGCCACCCCACACACAGCATTTGCAGGATTCAAACCCCTACCTAACTATGTTATGATACTTGAGAAATACTAGCATTAGCGATACGCTATTTGCATTACTGGATGAGTTTCCATCTCCTGCTGTATTTATAGGGGTGCTGACATCATCAGTCTTACCAAAGAGGAATGTACATCTTTTTAGTGTGTTATCGTGATCTAGTCTCAAAAAAGGCTCATTCAAAAGGCCATTTCTTTCAAAGAGAATTGCATACATACACACCCCCCTGCCTCCCCAACACGCACACACACACCCACACAGCATTTGCAGGATTCAAACCCCTACCTAACTACAAGTTTATGATATTTGAGAGAGGCAGCGTTGAAGCACAGCATTATTCACATTACTAGATGATTTTTAGGCTTCTCCTGCTGTATTTATAGGATTGCTGACATCATCGAATGAGTCTTTCCCAAAGAGGAATGTAC
The DNA here is from genome assembly GCF_019279795.1 of Protopterus annectens. Taxonomy (NCBI): domain Eukaryota; kingdom Metazoa; phylum Chordata; order Ceratodontiformes; family Protopteridae; genus Protopterus; species Protopterus annectens. The sequence continues at coordinate 1,523,462,160 of NC_056725.1, read as the reverse complement.
ATCTTTACTATCAGCCTTCAGTATGGGGGATAACAATATCTGTGCATTAACAGATGCCTAGTTCAGGGTCACATATGCACACTGGCACTGCCAGGTTATGTTCAATACCATGCTTCATGACCACAGGACTTGTAACACACAACACATGTAGGGGGTGTATCCATATACATCACAGATACACACATCTCTGGGTTGGTACCACTGCACTAAGCATGACAGGCCATACATATACAACTACCATTGTGCAAAACTGCCTTTTGGTTTGGTGTGTACTTCAGACCGCCACCCCATACCCAGGAACTGCACTCGGCTTTCCTGGGAACAGTGTAGGATATGAAGGTCTTCACACACACCATTATAGTGGTTGACTTCAGGTGCACGCATATTGACTGGGGATACTACTCAGGCCCTCAAAAACATCACGCTACAGCCACTACAATTTGTGAATCCACATGCTATGGCACAACCAGTCACCACACCCACAAGGGGAAATACATATTGGACCTGATCATCACCAACATGGGGACTCTATGTTCCACACAAGAGGTAGAACCCTCATTGTTAAGATCAGACCATAAACAACTTTCTCTGGACATCCATATCCCGTCCCCACCCCCAGCCATGGAAATCACTGTAAAGAATTTATCAAAAGCAGACTTTGCACTTGTGAAGACTGGGGTGGAATACTTCAAAGGCTCCGTGCTGGAGGATAATACAGCCCAATCTGCAGAATCCTTTACAAATGCATTGTATGAGCATCTGCAGGTATGCATTGATCATGCTATCCCAAATAAAACCATGACTCCTCCAAAACAGGAGACCTGTCTGGTTGACCCCTGCCATATATAAGCTGTACAACAGAAGGATGAAGCTACTACATAACAAAGCAATATCCCACAGAGGGAGGACATCTCTGAACAGTACTGGCAAGACACTTCAGTCCCTCATATAATCATCACTTGCACGTTTTGACAGTGAAATTGACCAGACACTACAGATAATCACAAGGCCTTCTTTAGTTATGTCAGGAATATGTGTGGAAACAACCCAGATATGCTCTGAATTGTTGCATAACAGCACAAAATATGCCAAACCTACGGACATAGCCTACACCCTGGCAGACAGAGTCTGCGTAAATGTTCCCCCCTTACCCCCCAAGGGTACAGATGCCCATCCCAAATGAATGTAACCTTCCTGACATCACAGATGCACAGGTGAAAGGTGCCCTCTCCACAGCAAATAACACAGCATATGTATGGGACCGGACGATTGTCCCCAGGCTGTCCTACATGAGCTCTGAGTAGAACTGAACACTCACATTAAGTCACTGTTCCAACTTAGCCTTACTACAGGATATGTACCCTGAGAATGGCATTCAGATACAGTGCTCCCACTCCACAAAGGTGGTGCCACAATGGACCACAGGTACTATCACACCATAAGCCTGACTAGTGTGGTAGAAAAAGCTATGGAGCGTATTATCATGGAAGTCATAATCAAAAACATTGTGAGCCTCCAGACAGTGGATCATATGCAATTTGGCTTTGTTAAGGGCAGATCTTGCCACTTACACATAGTTCATATCTTTGAAACGGTTACTGAAGCCATGGATGAGGGCAAGGTAGTTCACACAGTCTACCTGTACCTTGCAGAAGCCTGCAACACAATACCCCACTCAGGCATCATACATATGCTTACCAGCTTAAATATCAACCCCTATATCACTAGATGTGTTGCTATCTGCCTCAGGGATGGAACCCACATAGTCAGAATTGCAGGTGCCATGTCCAATTCTAGTCCAGTTACAACTGGTGTCTCACTGGGCTCAGTTGTGGGACCTGTCCTGTTCGGTATGTACTTCTCTGAGGTTCAGACTAACATGGGGGGATTATGTCTAGCAAACATCACAGATGACTGCTAACCGGGGGCCATAAGCAACACTGCAGCTGACACATGCTTCCTCCATAAGGGTCTCACAGAGATGGATGCTTGTTGCCAGAGCCATGGCTTTGTGCTAAATGCTAAGACATGCATAGTCATCCCCTTTGGGGAAACAACATAGATCGTAACCTCTCCTTTGCTAATCACATTGACAGAGTCATTGCAAAGACCTTTATATAGCTCTCCTTATCACATGGGGGTTTGCATGTAGATCATGGGAGGTCATTGTGGCCCTCTACTAGTCACTCATCAGGCCCATGTTTGACTACAATGCCCCTTTGGGGTGTACCTTACCCAACACCTGCAGCAACTACAGTGTCCACAACAGTACCTCCCCAAGAGGATCATGGGCTACACACACATGTCCTATGCAGCTCAACTAAAGGATCTCCAGCTCTACTCAGTTGCTTAACGCCTACTCAGAGGTAATCTATGCCTGACGTACACAGCCATGTCAAACCCAGAAGTAAAGGACATGCTTCACCTCATAACATCCAAGACCCTTACAGCTACACACTCCAGGGACTTAAACCTCAGCACAAAACTAAATAGGACATGCTGCAGGGATAGATTCATTACCCAGAGGCTCCCCTCACTCTGGAATTGAATCCCAATTAAAGTTAGACATAGCCCCTCCCCAACCCTCTTCCAGCAAAATCCAGCTGCATGGATGGGAAATTGCAGATTCACCCCTGGGATCTCCACTGTGTCCCTGCTTGACAGAGGCACAGCAAACTAGTTTTACAAGGGTGCCTTCTGTGACCTACTTTACAGAGGCACAGTAGGCTACTCTACTGGGAGGCAGGCGCCAAATACACTCTGCCTAGGCTTATGAATTCCCTAGGGCAGACAGCCTAGTATCGACCTCTGCACCTATGTTTATGTTGGGGATGCACAATATTTGTTGCTGATGCTGTTTGCAGGTCTTTATTGCCATAGCTTTCCCAGTTTCTATGAACAACTTGTGTATCTACGTAACATGTTTGATCATGACAGGGTTCCAGTATATTAATATATGTCTGTTGTCATTTAACTGTGTGCATGGAGGGCAGATTGCTGGATCATGGGAGGTTCTGGCTTAACACACAACTGCCAGATGTGTGTGGCCGACTGCTATCTCAGACATGGCCTAAGTGTGTGAGCATGCCCAGTTCAGGCTTTCCATGGTTTGTTGCCTGACATATGTCTCATTTATCCAAGTGTGTGAGCATGCCCAGTGTGACCTTTCCATATGTTGTGATCTGAAGTCCACTACATTTGTGGTTGTGTGTGAACATGACCAATATTGACATTTATACTGTGTGTTGGCAAGTAAAGTCATGTTGTGTTCTTACTGCCAGACTCCTTTGTGTCATAACTCAACATGGATTGTGCTGTGCCTGCAGGATTTCCATGGGATAGTTTGCAAAGACTTGTCAACATTCTTTCATACTGGCTGAACACTGCAATGCTGTCATGGTGTAGTGGTTCAGTACTTTCACTATGGTGCACAGTATCATGGGTTTGAGTCCCATCACTGCTTTAAATGTTCATACTGAGCAGACCAGACTGGTTAAGGGCCAGTTGGGCAACTATGAGCATGTTGCATTTTGTTCAGCTATGGCCTACTTAAACCAGGCTTGTCCAACATTGCTGTGTATTCACCAACTTGGGTGGACATTGCCAAACATTACTCCACATTGACCACAGTTGTACTAGTTGGTGTGTGTGATTCTGTTCATAGGTTCATACTAGGCTATCTGCCCTGGGGCATTTATAATCCTAGCCAGAGTATGTTTGGCTTTCAACACACATTTTAAGTGGAGTTTGCCATGACATTTTTCAAGGTTAGTATACTGTGCCTCTGTCTAACAGTGACATAGAAGTGATACCCAGGGTAAACCTACAATCTCCCATCCAGTCATCAAGATTCCTCTTGAAGAGAGTCAATGAGGGACTCTGGCTAACCTGTAGTGGGAGTTTACTCAAGAGTGGAGGGAGCCTCTGGGTTATGAATCTGTCACTCCAGCATGTCCTATTTATTTCAGTCCTGAGGTTCAGGTCTCTTGAGCATGTAGATTGATGGGATTCTGATTTTCCAAGGTGCAGCATGTCCATTGATTCCAGGTTGGACATGGCTTTATACATCAGGCACAGATCACCTCTGGGCAGGTGGTATGCCACTGAGTGGAGCTGCAGTTTCTTTAACCGGGCAGCAAATGGCATGTGTTTGAGCCCTTTGATCCTCCTGGTGAGGTACTTTTGTGGTCTTTCCAGCTGCAGGTGTCTGATAAGGTACATCCCACAAGGGGCATTGTACTCAATTATGGGCCTGATGAGGGATGAGTAAAGAGGCACAATGACCTCCTCTGATCTAGATGTGAATACCTTTATGATTAGGTGGGCTATATGAAATGTTTTTCTAAACACTTTGGCCACGTGGTTGTCAAATGAGAGATTGCTATCAACTTGGGTCCCCAGGTCCCTTATCACTTCTTCCATACTTAATGGGTTACCACCTATGTGTTAATTTGTTGGCACTTAGTTTTTGCCAAAGGGGATGATTATACACTTTTTTTGCATTTAGCTTGAGGACATGGCTCTGGCACCAGTTGTCTGTTTCTATGAGGCCCTTTTGTAGGATGCTTGTGTCAGCTGGAGGGTCAATTATGGCACCCAGTTTGCAGTCATCTGCAAACTTGTTCAGCCACAGTCCTTCTGTGTAGGCCTGTACCTCCGAGAAATTTATACCAAACAAGGGAGGTCCCAGGACTGAGCCTTGTGGGATGCCACTTGTAGCTGGTTTGGGGTCTGACATGGCTCCAGCATTTCTGACCATGTGGGTTCTGTCCTTGAGCCAGTTTGCAACCCATCTAGTGATATAGGGGTTTATATTGAAGCTGGTGAGCTTATCTATAATGACCAAGTGGGGTATTGTATGGAAGGCTTTTGCGAGGTCCAGGTAGACTGTGTGGACCACCTTCCCCTTGTCAATGGCCTTGGTGACTGTTTCAAATGACTCAACCAGGTTTAAGAGGCAGGATCTGCCCTTAACAAAAGCCAAACTGGGTAGGATCCAGTGTCTGTAGGTCCCCAATATCTTTATTTCTGAGGTCCATGATAATCCTTTCCATAGCTTTACAGACCAAGCTAGTCAGGCTTCTGGGGCAATAGTTTGCAGTATCCAATGAAGAACCACCTTTGTGGAGAGGGACCACTGTTGCTGTACACTGCTCTTTGGGTACATATCCTGTGGTAAGGCTGAGATTGAACAGTGGTTTTATGTTTGTGTTCAATTCTTCTTGGGGTTCATGTTGGACACAGCCCAGGACACCGTCTGGTCCCATTGATGCTGTGTGTTTTGCTTTGGAGAGGCTGGCTGTTACCTGAGCATCTGAGATGTCAGGGGGCCAGCATTCTGCTGAGATAGATATTTGCCTTTTTGGTGGGGAGGGGGGGAGAAGTTTGCACTGAACCTGTCAGCTCGGATGTTGGCAATGCCTGTGGGTTTGGTGTATTGTTTGTCATTTTGGACTAATTATGAGCATATCTGGGAATTCCCACCCAGGTTCCTACCATAACTAAAGAAAGCCTTGTGATTATCCTTAGTGTCCTGTACAATTTTTATCTCAAAGATGGCCTTAGACAATTTTATGTGTGGCCGTAGTTTTTCAATAATACTGATCAGAGATTCCTTCCCTTTTTGGGATTTTGCTCTATCATATAGTAGCTTCCTCCTTGTATTGTATGTTTATATGGCTGGGGTCCACCAGACAGGATGCCTGCCTTTGGAGGATTGGGTCTTGGTTTTATTTGGGATTGCATGATCCATGCATTCCTGAAGGTGTTCATAGAATGCGTTTATAAAGGGTTCTGAGGTCTGGGCCATATTTTTTCACAGGCACATGGGCTGTGAAGGATTCCACCTCGGTTGTGAGGAGTGTGACATTTGCTTTAGTGACAATTTTTCACTGTGGTTTTCTGGCCATGGGCTGGGGTCGGGATGTGAATATCCAGTGAGATTACTCTATGGTCTGATATTACCAGTGGGGATACACTTCTGGTCTTGGGCATAGAGTCCCCATGTTGGTGATGATCAGGTCCAGTATGTTTTCCCTCTTATGGAGTGGTAGCAAGTTGTTCCACAGCATTTGAGTTTATAAATTCTAGGAACCTTTGGGCTAGGGTGTTGCAGCTAGGGTAATGCTCCCAGTCTATGTTTGGGTAGTTGAAGTTGCCCAATATAATGGTGTTTGGAGAGACCTTCATATTTTCATGTGTTCTCCAGTCAGCCAAGTGTGGTTCCTGGGTTTAGGAGGGTGGTCTGTAGCAGACTATGAACTGGAAGGCGGTTTTACCCACTGGTAGTTGCACATGGATAGTCTCTGATGCTTCATGCTGTGCCACCAACCTGGGGGTGTGGGTATCTTTGACAAATATTGATACTCACCCTCCTTTTCTAGTTTGTTCCATGTTTTGTGGCTGTAAAGCATGGTATGAGGTGCAACCTGTTAGTGCTAGGGTGCTCTTGGGAGCCTTGAACCAGGTTTCTGTTACTGCACAGATCTCAACATTCTCCATGATGAGGAGAGTTTGGAGTGCGTGCATCTTGCAGTTTAGACTTCTGGCATTGAGTAGCATTACTTCTAGTTTCTTATCCCTTGTGATACCTATGGAGGTGGGTTTGTCTTTTGAGCCTTACCTAAAAAAGGCACTATGGGGGTGACAAGAGCCTTTGGCAATATCCAAAAGGCCACAGGTGACAGGTGAAAGCCATCCCTAGCGAAGCATCATGTCTTGTCGAGCATGTCATCCCAGGCTGACGGGCATTGGATCCCCTTTCACTGACACCAATACTTAAGCCAATTGTTGTAATTGATCATCTTGTCTTCATATTGTGGCATCATGTTTGGTGAGGGTAGGATGATACTCAAGGTCATCAAGTTTGCACATACTACATGGTGGTAAATCCTGTTTAGCACTACCTTACATTGCTTAACACTTGGCAATCATGCCTCAGATGGTGCTGCAGGGCTGCCTATGTTGGATGCACATACTACACTCCCTGCACATGTTTGAAAGCAGGTTGTGTCAACTTAGGCATCCCTTTCACTATATGTGGGAGTCAGAGAGAGGTATCATTTCCAGGGTTCCTACTGAGCCAGTGTATGTGCTATGTGTTGCCTCCTTGCCAGGGCCAAGGCATACTGGGCATGCCTCCTTCTGCCTACTGGGGCAGGCTCAGGTTGTTCCTCCTCCGAGTCATGCTCAGCCTGTGATGGCCTTGGCAATGGTGGGGGGATGTTTGGCCCAGACCTATGCTGGTCCTGCTGCAGCTGTTTACACAGAATCATATTATGTAGCATAGCACATACCATGACAATTTGGGTACATGTAGTTGGTGAGTATTGCAAGGTTCCACCAGATGTGTCCAGGCACTGGAACCGTGACTTGAGCAACCCAAACACATGCTCAATTACATTTTGTGTTTGTGCATGTGCCTCATTATGGCGTTCCTGTTCAGGTGTGTGTGTGTTTCTGATGGGTGTCATCAGCCACGGCCCCAGTGCATAGCCAGCATCCCCCACTAAATGACCATGTGGGATGTCCCCATTGGCAAATGTCTGGTACAGCTGCATCAGATGCCAGATATGGGAATCATGGTAGCTTCCAGGGCAGCCAGCACACACATTCATTATTATGCCCTGGGCATCACACATGACCTGGCAGTTGATGGAGGGGAAGACCTTGCAGTTAATGTAGGCCCTACCCCGCTCACCAGCTGGTGCTTTGATGCGTATATACGTGCAGTCTATTGCACCCACTACCTCAGGGTATTCTGCTATTTGCTGGAAGAGACGTATATTGCTGACCAATACCTCACAGGAATTGGGAAAATATACATGATCACCGACATGTGCTGACATGGCATCCAGGGACTGGTGCAGTACCCTGGATGCTGATGCCTGTGATATCCCCATCATATCACCAGTTGGTCTCTGGAAGGTACCTGTTGCTAGTAATCTTAGGCCAACACATACCTTGGTTTCCACTGGGATGGGTTCCCCTCTGTTGGTTCTGTGTGTGAGGCGTGGCCTGCACAGCTCAACAATTTGCTGCAGGAGGTCTCTGTCCACTCTATAGCACTCCACTATCTCCAGCTCATGTAACCCCCTGGTAGGTGACCCTGGGCCTGTACACTCTTCTCCGTCTCCTCACTGTGGGTTGGCCGGCAGCATTTGCATTGTCACCACCCTCAGCATGTTGCATTTGTTGCCTTATAACAGCAATGGCAGCCCCTAGCATTTTTTGTCTGAGTGAAGCTTTTTCAGTTTTCACTTCTAGTAGCTTACTCCAGTGTTGTAGTGTCTCTTGAGAGAAACAAACTGCACTGTTGTTTGCAGAGTTTTAAGTGCTGGGCTGGGTTAGTGTTCTGCCTGTGTAATTGCCTGATTCTGATTGTTTTCACCTGCTAGCTCTACTAGTATTCCCTGGTAGCTTCCTGCTATTTGTTGTGCTTCTTTTTTCCTTTCTGTTTCCTCAGGGGGGAGCGAGGCGCATACAAGCGCAAACACGCTCACAGCAGCACACACGCACGCACACATGCTTAGACGGACTAAAACTTGCTTATTCGGGTTAAAACGCGCGCACACCAGCGCAAACAAGCTCACAGGTCTTTACACAACCTTATACACACTTACTCCGGTTTAAACGCGCGCACTTACGCTTTCACGCATGCACTCTGTTTTACTCGGGTTTACAGGCGCGCACTTACGTGCATACCCGCTCAGCAAGAAACTTTGGTGTTATCCACAGTATACACCTTCCATTTCTTGGCTTTCCCTGGCCTACCTATTGACACACCTCTTTCCATGATGTCTAACTGACAGCTGGCACATGCCACTCTGCTCCAATGAGCTTCACTACTTTCATACATACACCCTTGTGATGTCACCTATCTCCTACTCTGTTACTCTCCCTAATGATCTTAGTGATCACCTGCTCACATACATCATGAAAGACAAAATTAATTGTACAAGCTTACCTATTTATAGGTCTATCAGATCCAAGAAAAACTTTGACCCAACTAAATTTCAACTTGAACTCAAATCATGTAACTGGACAAAACTAAAGTTCCTTCCCCTTGATGAGGCAGTGTCATCATTTAACAATTCATTCCTTACTATACTTGACTCGCGTACCCTAAGCTCAATAAAATTAAAACTCAACTAGCACCCTGGCTAACAACAGACACCAAAACCAAAATAACAACTAGAGACAAGCGTGGGATAATGGCGCACCAAACTACCCTAGATCGTATCAAATTCCAACAACTTAGAAATGAGACTAAAAGCCATCATACTAGATAAGAAAATTACTTCTACAATCTGCAACATAAACATCAGAATAATCCTCAAAAGTACTGGGCAGGCATAAATAAACTTCTCAACCAGGCAAATCCACTACTCTGACCCCAGGAACATTATCTGACAAGAGCCAAGAAGATATAGCAATTCATTCAATACTTTCTTAACAGAAACCATCCAGTCATTAGCTAACCAACTTTCTCCTCCCCACACTTCTATAAACACTATACCTGACTCACCACTCTCTTTAACTTCCAGCCAGTGTCCACATCCTTTATCAGATCCTTTTGAAAAAAACTGAAGCCAACCACCCTTTCAGCCGATCTTCTGCTGAATACCTGCAAATTGCTGCAGATGTCGAGCCTACCCTATCTCAATCCTAATTAACAGAACCATAACTGAGGCCTCAATCCCTCAATTTGGAAAATATCCTATGTTATTCCACCCACAAAGGAGGTTCATCCACAGAACTATCCAACTATAGACCTATAGCCATACTATCACCACTTGCCAAAATTATGGAAAAGTGCATGCACAATCAACTAATGCTCTATCTAACCCAAAATAAACTACTCATAGACTCTCAACATGGATTCAGACCCATCATAGGTACAACCACTGCCCTCCTCTCTTTTACTGAAAACATTAATCTTCAGAATAATAAAAAAATATCCTCCGCTCTCTTCCTGGACCTATCAAACGCCTTCGATATGGTAAACCATCAGTTACTTCTATATACTTTAAAAACCCTGTATCTAGATACTCCAGCCCTTGACTGGTTTCAAGCTTACCTCACTGGGAGACAACAAGCAGAATGTGGCAAAACAAGCTCTCCCTGCCTACTACCAAATACCATAGGAGTTCCTCAAGGTTCCATATTAGGACCTCTCCTCTTTCAGTCTTCATAAAGCGACATCCAAACAGTCATCCCTGAAGCCACCTGCATTCAATATGCAGATGACTTGACTATAATATGTTCCAATGCCTCTCTTGCAAATCTAGTAACTACCACCCAACATAGCTTCACCAAAAGTCGAAAACTGGCTTGCAACCATCTCCTGATCTTAAATCCAACAAAACCAAGTTACTTCTCTTCTACCCAACCAATAGATCTCCGACTGAAAACTTCACTATAAAATCCAATAATGGGACCATCATCTCCCCAGACACCTATACAAAGCTATTAGGAGTAAACATTGACAATAAACTCAGATTTGATATACATATCGACCAAGCCATTAAGTCAGTCAACAAGAAACTTGGGACCCTATATAGAATTAAAGCCTTCCTTACCCCGAATGCCAGGGCAGCCACAGCCCGTTCACACCTTCTCTACCCTACTATATGCCTCTCCTGTCCTCACTCACCTTAACAAATCTGATCTGGCCAAGCTCTCATCCTGCTATAATCACATTGCCAGGTTCGTTACAGGCCTACCCTACAGAACACACCACTGTACTATCCTGAAAAAGCTTGGATGGATAGAATTCCCACACCTTCTTCACCAGTCCCAACTCATAGGGCCTTCAAAATCCTTAAACAACCTGAGAATACCCCCAGAACTAAAACTTAATGACTCCCTACTCCAATCTAAGCTGCCTTCACTCAGCAAACAGACTCCTTGTCCAAACAGCTAAATCTCTCAACCTAGGTGGTGCTATTTGCCAACTTACCACTGGTAAAATATGGAACTCTCTCCCAAATAACATCACGCTTGCAACTTCTAGTCAATTCAAAAATAGTCTAAAACTCCACTTCAAGTCACACTGGCTATGTCCTTGCTCAAACCCAGACTAGCTCTGTGCCATTAACTAAAACATAAACAACTAGCTAAGATGATAAGTACTTTGTATACTGTGATAAGAAATATGTATCCTGTCTAACTCTATGTCATTATACTGCCTACATCCTTGCTAATATGTTAATAATGTTACATTTGTAGTAATCTCAGAAATAGTAATGGCAGTCTTGTACTTGTATGTAAATAGCCTATGTTTTTGTTAAGTTCTTTCAGCTCATTTACTGTACCTAATTATCAATGTAACTCTGTTGGAGCTTTTCTCCCCGGGCCTCCGCTGAAAAAGGACATGTATCCAGTCAGACCATCCCGGTTAACAAATGTAAAATAAAATAATAATAATACTCCCCATATCCTATGCCTACACTCCACTGACTGTGCTCATTTGCTATGTAAAAGTGCAATTCACTATCCTAACACTCATTTACATAGGATTGCTTACTAATGCTTGGTTACATGTCTTAGACTGGGCTTCTCCCCTTAGCAACCCCTACTCGGTGGCCATGTTGTCTTCAGCCTGCTATTCCCTTACATTGTAATTTAACAATTTTCATAGATTCCACGTTTGTGGCTTTTATTTTATGATTTTTTTTAGCGCACCCCGTTTGCGCGGTGCTGTGCTGCACTACACTTAAACATCGGAAATCGCTGAAAAAAATATTTTTATTTTAATTTTGCATCTGGGAACATTTCCAATGGCTGTATATTTGGCCATTGGCATGCTTCCTCAACCATATGCAACCTTTATTTGGAGCTGACAAGGCTCCATTGTGCTGTTTGCAGAACGGTACTCAGTTGTCAACTGAGTACATTAATGCAGCTAACACGGCTCCTACTCGGACAGGTTTGTGCTTCCTGGATCACAAATTTACCTCATTTGCATGCCTTTTGGCTGCAAGTGAGGTATGTTACATATCAGCCTGTCCATGTAAGAGACGTTTTAGAAGCTCTCTTACATGCCCCTACAAGCTGTTCCTGGATTGCTCGTTGGACATGATGGCTGCATGGAGTCTTACTCTACTCGTACACTCCGTGCAAGCCATCGTGAATCCGTCAGCCTATCACTTAATTTGTTTACAACTTTTGTATACAGGCCCCTGGATTCATTAAACTCCATGCAGGAATAGTGCTATTCCTGCACAGAGTGGATCATGCCTGTGTCGAACAGCAGTGCTCCTTGCATATTAATGACGGTGCACTGTTGTATTCTCTACACAGACATGAGCCATGTACGAGTGCATGGGGCGTGTCCGAGCATTGCTCGCACAGTACACACTCCCCCTGCAGCCTAAAACTTCCGTACAGCAATTCTAAAGCAACTAACAGTGTTCGCAGACACTGTTATCACAAGATAAGTGCCCACGGACAAAATACAGAAGCACAGCCCCCCACAACACAGCTCTCAGCTGCCCAGATTTTCACAGAATGTCCAGAGTTTTCCCTTATATTTTTGGCCTTTCCCTCATAAAATTTCCTCTTGTATGGCAAATCATTGGGATGATCTAAGGATGATCTAAGCTTTAAATAGTGACATGCATTTGAGTTTCATAACTTATATCCATCAAAAATGTATGCTAATGCAAACTGATTTATTCTAGCAGCTTTCTAAGTTTATAAGAGTAATGTTACACGTTTATTTTTTTCCATCCCCAATAAAGTTTAAACATAGCTGAGCAGGTGTGAGTGTCACGCAACTATGCATAACATAGCTTAAACATTCAAAGGAGCTAAATAGAACTGTTCAGCCAAAGTTGTCAAAGTGAAATAGTATACTGATCAGATTCTTTTCCTTAGCATGCAGTCATTCACAGTTCAAGCCCCAATGCAGACCATTCATTTTTATTTGTGAAAACAGCACTAAAAGTATATTTTTCTTAAAACAGGTAGTGAATAATATACATTTGTTAACCAGGGAAGTGTTTTAGGTCCAAATGTGAGATGTCAGTGTAGTACAGATGTGAAACCCCCATGTAAACACAAGTGTCCCATACAGTATAGTGACAAAACAATGTAATGTAATGAAAGCACATAAAATTAGAAGTTATGTACCTACCATAACGTTCCATGTTAGTTGTCTTCTCTCACCTTCTTTCTTGCTGGATGGGTTCGGAGCCGATCCTCGGCTCCACTTCGCACTGCTTTAGCTCGAGAACTCCTTTTACCAGCTCAAGGCAACCCTCTATCCCATGATGCAAGGCGGAACTACCTCAGATCTCGTTTGGCAGCTAACTAACCTTGCTAAAGACTATCCTAACAGAATTAGGAACAATGGTTCCTAAAAGAAATCCTCCTAACAACGTACCGGAGGAAACAATCTAATAGGAACTCTCCAAGATCTGTCCAGGCCAGGGGGAAGGAGGGAGGGACGCAAGAAAGAAGGCGAGAGAAGACAACTAACATGGAACGTTATGGTAGGTACATAACTTCTAAATGTTAAGTTGTCAATCTCGCCTTCATTCTTGCTGGATGGGACCGCCCCTAGCACCCTGTATTCAGGTGGCTCAATGGAACAGACTCTTGAGAACTGTGGAACCAAAAAGGTATTTTACCAAAACCCGAATGG